>NC_133617.1:432572558-432872558 GCF_048593235.1 Sminthopsis crassicaudata | reverse complement strand
GTTGAAGTGTATAATGATCTCTTGGTCTTGCTCATTTCACTCAGCATCAGTTCATGTAAGTCTCTCCAGGCCTTTCTGAAATCATCCTGCTGGTCATTTATTACAGAACAATAATATTCCATAATATTCATATGCCACAATTTGTTCAGCCATTCTCCAATTGATGGGCATCCACTCAGTTTCCAATTTCTGGCTACTACAGAAAGGGCTGCCACAAATATTCTTGCACATACAGGTCCCTTTCCCTTCTTTAGTATTTCTTTGGGATATAAGCCCAGTAGTAACACTGCTGGGTCAAAGGGTATGCACAATTTGATAACTTTTTGAGCATAGTTCCAAATCACTCTCCAGAATTTCCACCAATTCCACCAACAATGTATTAGTGTCGCAGTTTTCTGACATCCCCTCCAACATTCCGCATTATCTTTCCCTGTCATTCTAGCCAATCTGACAGGTGTGTAGTGGTATCTCAAGAGTTGTTTTAATTTGCATTTCTCTGATTAATAATGACTTGGAGCATCTTTTCATATGGCTAGAAATAGTTCCAATTTCTTTATCTGAGAATTGTCTGTTCATATGCTTTGACCATTTATCAAATGGAGAATGACTTGATTTCTTATAAATTAGAGTCAATTCTCCATATATTTTGGAAATGAGGCCTTTATCAGAACCTTTGACTTTAAAAATGTTTTCCCAGTTTATTGCTTCCCTTCTAATCTTGTCTGCATTAGTTTTGTTTGTACAAAAACTTTTCAATTTGATATAATCAAAATTTTCTATTTTGTGATCAGTAATGATCTCTAGTCCTTTAGTCATAAATTCCTTCTTGGTATCCAGAAACGTTAATCCTTTAGCATTTCTTGAGCTACTTTTGGTGCTGCTTTAACAGGAATAAAGCATATTTTGGACTAATGTTGAAATCCAAATTTTAAACTCAGTAATGAATATCACTCAGATGCTTTTGTATTTCTTTGTAGCGGTAGTTTCACTGTAACAAGTTTATTATCTTAGTTCTTGTTGATCCCAGGGGCCTGGAGGTGATTAAAGTTTTAAAAGTGAGGCTTTCCATCCCTTTCCTCTTACCCTACTTCCCCCCTTTTTCTTCCCCCCCCCCCCCAGCCCAGGGCAAGGCTACCAGTGCTGGTCACATATCTGATGCCTTGAGGGCTGGCTTATGTTTCTTCCCAATGGAGCTGATGCTGAAACAGTTTGTCTGCTCTTGATATAGGTCCTAACCTCATCCAGATTGAAGGAAATAATGTGAGGTTTGACAGCCAGGAAAAGTGTATCCCTGTGCTGCCCTCTTTCTTTGCTGTTGTGGGTGAGCTTCATACCCTTTTTTCTAAGGGCAGAAACTGAGCGGGTTCACCACCTTCAAAGAGGAGATGTTTGTCTTCACCTTTTCTAGAGTGCCACTGTTCAGCATTATTTTAATACTCTTTTTATTTACATTATTGTATTGTCTTCATAAAGAGACCATCTGCTTAATTTCTTCGTTTTATGCTGCTTTATATCCTGTTGTTTTCTTTTAATGCCTAAAAGTCTGTTGCCCCCATATTGGTAATCCAATGCCAAGTGAGGAGGTCTGCTCCCTATACATTTGGCAATCATTATGCTTAAACCTTTGTTTCCTTAGTCATTTTGGGTTTTACCTATCCTAGTGTTTCCTGTGTGCCAAGCACTGCTGGGAATACACAAAGAAAACTGAAACAATTTCTACTTTTAGTGAGTTAGCATTTTTTAATTGGAGGAAACACATATAAGAGAGATCACTTGCAGAATGGACATTAAGATCTGGTAGTTCCTAGGGTGTAAGGACAATTTAGATAGGGGTCCTTAGGGTTTAGTGGTAGGGCAAATAGGAAAGCTTGGATGTCTCCTCTTGCTAGAAAGTTTGTAGTTGGAGATTCCATATTCATCAAAGCAATGTTATTGGGTAAACTTTTCTCACAACCAGGAAGCTAAAAGCTCCATACCTATTCATTAGAAGAAGAAACATTGGTGGGATCTGGGCAGGTTTTGGTGTTTAGAGGAATGACTGCTTAGTAGCTCCCATTGGCTCCACCCTCAAGAGCCAAGTAATGGGTTTTTGTTGAGCAGAAGTTAAATAAAAAAAATGCTGCTGTGAATATTTTTCTGTATGTGAAAGGAGAGCCAACATTTCTGTATTTTATGATTTTACAGCAATATACAATCACTTAAAGAAAACTGGCATTAAAAAATTGGGCTTTTATTTCATAGAGCTTCTTGATATCTTCATCCAATTTCCCAAATTCACTTCAGGCTACTTTTTTTTCATCCTACAATTTGGGGCCCAGAACATTACCTTCCAGATATCTGAGATGATTGTCAATGGACTGCGTGTTAATCTGAGGAGTATCTATTCTTGCACTTAATTTTAAAAAAATTAATTGTTTTATTTTTTCTGCATATTAACTGTATATGTAACATTAACATGTATATTAACTTTTAAAATACACATTTCTTTGATGCCTATCAATTGGAGAATGGCTGAATAAATTGTGGTACATGAATATTATGGAATATTATTGTTCTATAAGAAATGATCAGCAGGACGATTTCAGAAAGGCCTGGAGAGATTTACATGACCTGATGCTGAGTGAAATGAGCAGGACCAAGAGATCATTATATACTTCAATAACAATACTATATGATGATCAATTCTGATGGACATGGCCACCAATTGAGCAGTAATGAATTGAACCAGCTATACCCAGGGAAAGAACTCTGGGAAATGAGTGTGAACCACTACATAGAAGTCCCAATCCCTCTATTTTTGTCCACCTGAATTTTTGATTTCTTTCACAGGCTAATTGTCCAATATTTCAAAGTCCAATTCTATTTGTACAACAAAATAACTGTATGGACATGTATACATATATTGTATTAAACTTATACTTTAACATATTTAACATGTATTGGTCAACCTGCTATCTGGGGAAGGGGTTGGGGGAAGGAGGGGAAAAGTTGGAACAAAAGGTTTTGCAATTGTCAGTGCTGAAAAATTACCCATGCATATATCTTGTAAATAAAAAGCTATAATGGAAAAAAAATACACATTTCTTCATGAATCATGTTGGAGAGAGAAAAATCAGAACAAAAGGGAAAAACCATGAGAGTAAAAAACAAAAATAAAAAAAGTAACAAACTTACAAATGACATTTTGACTGTTCCATTATACTGTGTACAATTTATTCCTGGTTCTTCTTTCACTCAGCATCAATTCCTGTAAATTCTCTCAGGCCTTTCTAAAATAAGCTTGTTCATCATTTTTTATAGAATATTTCCATTACTTTCATGTATTGTAACTTATTCAGTCATTCCCCAATTGATGGGCATCTACTCATTTTTCAATGCTTTGCCACCATAAAAGAGCTTAAGTTGATTTTTTTTTAATCCTCTTCATACACAGTAATAGCAAGATTGTGCCATGATTCCTAGTTAGGAAAGACTTGGTTCTTCTCAGTCGTTCAGTGATCCAAGGCAATCCCAATAAACTTTGGATAGAAAACACTATCTGCATCATGGAGATTGAATGTAAATCAGTACATGCTATGTTCACTTCTTTTTTCTGTTTTGTTTTGTTTTTTCCCCTCTCCCATGGTTTGTCCCCTTTTGTTCTGATTTTCCTCTTTCAACATGATTCATTTAAAAAAAAAAAAAAAGTGTATTTAAAAAGTTAATATACATGTGTAACCAGAAAAAATAAACATAATTAATAATTAATAACATTTCAAACTGCAAAAAAGCCCCCCTAAAAGATAAATATGAAACTTACTCAGCAAGTAATTGTTTTTGTTTTTTTAATCATATATTACCTTTGCATGGGAATACTAAAAACTGCCTTTCATCGTCTATCTCTTATGCACTCTTCTCTTCTTCCTCCTCTTTCTTCCTCACTATCCTTGCCTCCTACTCAATTTCATAAAATCCTCCCTTGTAACAAACCTACAAGTGACATTTTGACTGTCCCATTTGATGTCCTTTACAATGAGATCTACCACTATTCAAAAATGATTAGCCAAACAGCCAATAGGATGCTTATTTACCACTAAAAATTTTGTAGTGGTCCCTGGGAGACAAATTCTGACCCAAGCACTTTTTGGAAAACCAGAGTACTCAGATATTTAGTTGTTTTCCATTTTATCAAGTGACTGATGAAACTTAAGTGAACTTTCTACTTCTCAAGATGAGTAGAAGAAAAATTTCATACTAATTCAAAAGGAGAACAATAATCCCTGCTAACCATTCCCCTACTCCTAGTCATAGAAGACGATTTATGAACTCTTGAGTTGAAGAGCTCCATGATAATCTTACTTGCTTAAACATACCAATCAACAAGTGTTTTTTTAACCAGGCACTGCAATAAGCCCTGGAGATATAACTATTTTGAAAAATGAAACAATCCTAGAGGCACCTGGATGGTACAATGGCTGGAGCGATAGGCCTGAAGTCAGGAAGATCAGAATTCAAAGTCAGCCTCAGCTGCTTGCTGAATATGTGACTTTAAACAATTCTCTGGGCCTCAATTTCCTCATCTGTAGAATGAGCTGGAAAAACAAAGGGCAAACTCTTCAGTATTTTTGCCAAGAAATCTCCAAATCAGGTCATAGAATTGGACACAGCAGAAACAACAGCAACAAAATGAGCATGAGACTGTTGTGAAAATATTTGTAAAGTGTTTAAAACTGGCATATAATTGGACCTTTAAAAAAAATTTACTTCCTTCTTCCCCACTGACATGCCCTGGTACCTGAAATTTTCACCTTTTGTCATTCCTTTATTAAGACATTGTCTCCAGAAGGCATTTAAAAATACACTGGCTAAGGAGGGATGTAATTGTTTCCTATTTGTAGTTAGCATCTATTAATATGTTGGCTAGGATTAGTTTATTGGTTTATTTGCATTTCACTTTTACAACTAGAATGTAAAACTCTCAGGGAATAAGATTTAGGACTGATAAGTATTTAAGATAGAGGCAGCTGTGGAATTGTAGAGGCCAGAAGACTAGGCTTTTGTCCTTTGGACATTTGTGACTCTCAGCAAATTACTTGACCTCTTGATACCCTCAACACTCTAAGACTCCAGTTGCAAAGAATCTAGTAATCTACATTGGACTTTCCCTCAGCCACTGAAATCTGTAAGAAATGGCAAAGATTTTTATAAACCTCATCTATCCTAATTGATTTAAAGTTTTAGTAATAAAAGCTTAGAAGGACATTTTATTATGAGTAGAATGATTTTGGTTAATTCTTGTTTTATTTTCTCCTACACCTTTTTTTCTCCTAGATTTAATGAAGCTCTTAAGACTGAAATAGATATATCTTCAGAGTACGGAATGATCTAGAAAAAGATGGAAGACGTTCAGCTAATTGCACCCAACATGGCAAGCACTGAAAAAGAGAAACCCATCTCTGGTGTTAGTCGTCAAATTTCTGTTAGTGAATTTTCTTGCCATTGCTGTTATGATATCCTGGTGAATCCAACCACCTTGAACTGCGGACACAGTTTGTGTCGACATTGCCTGGCTCTATGGTGGGTGTCTTCCAAGAAAACAGAATGTCCAGAATGTCGAGAGAAATGGGAAGGTTTTCCAAAAGTAAATATTCTGCTAAGGTAATCCTCAGTCATCATCCAAAGCATAGATAGGTAGCTTTTATAATGGTCTTATGAATAGGAGATACTATTGCCCCATGTTTGAAAAAGGCAAATTCAGAAGAGGTCTAATTGTTGTTTTTTCTTTTTTTTGATCTATTGTAACATCATTTGAAGCTTTAAACCATAAGTTAAAAAGGGCAGAATTTGATTTCTTCTTACCTAGAGGTTTTTTAATAAGCATAGATGATAATTCTGATTATCAGATTATTTACTTGAAACAATTTGCCTTTAATAATGACTTCCTGAGTCATATGATATAACCTAGATTTTTCCTTTCAGGGCAAATGGTTTAGCCACACAATTCTTTTAAATAATGGTTATTGGTATGATTATTTCTGCAAATCTTTCACATATTATACAGTATATTACACATTATAAAGCAATATGTGGGAGCAGCTAGGTGGCGAGAGAGCACCAGCCTTAAATTCAGGCGGACCCGAGTTCAAATGTGATCTCAGATACTCAACAGTTCCTAGCTGTGTGACCCTGGGCAAGTCACTTAACCCCAGCCTCAAAAAAAATAAATAAATAAATAAAGCAATATGTGGTAGGTCAGATAACCAACAAGTAGTTTCAGTTTCTATAATATAAAATTGGGCTTTCTTTTTGGTGGGAAGACAATCAGGATTAAATTATTTGCCCAGGGTTACACAAAGTGTCGTGAGGCTGGTTTTGAACTCAAATCTTTTTGAATACAGGACTAGTGCTTTAGTTATATTATAATGTTATATAGTTTATCTTGGGCAAAGTAGGACTGAAAATCTGGACTTTACTCATTTCTTTATTACTGACTTCACTTAGTCACATTAGTGAGGTAATACGACAAATAGTTATGCATAAGTTAGTGAAAATGATGTTAGGTTATGTTTCAAAGACTGCTTTCATCCTTTAGTGGTTTGCTTTTCTTAAACTGTGGGTTGTGATCTCACATGGTATCTCATAACTGAATATGGGATTGTGAAATTATGGTTTATTATCAGTAATTATTTGATTTGTATACTTATTTTATATACCTATATACCTGAAGTCACATAAAAATTTCTTGAAAGTTTAAGTTAAAGTCCTCTTTTACAAGATTTAGTTTTCACTGAACTGTTAGATTCTTTAGTTAAAGTTAAACCAACGGAGCCTACTACATCATAAGCAAAATACTAGTATTTTCCCTACTACCAGACTTTAAATCAGGGTTCAAAGCTTTACTACATATCCTTATGAATTATTAAATGATTTTGTTTGATTTTGTTTTCTTTTTAGAGATGCCATTGAAAAGTTATTTCCTGATGCCATCAAGTTGAGATTAGAAGACATTCAGCAGAACAGTGATATAGTCCATAGTCTTGCA
This sequence comes from Sminthopsis crassicaudata, assembly GCF_048593235.1. Lineage (NCBI taxonomy): Eukaryota > Metazoa > Chordata > Mammalia > Dasyuromorphia > Dasyuridae > Sminthopsis > Sminthopsis crassicaudata. The sequence continues at coordinate 432,865,537 of NC_133617.1, read as the reverse complement.
GCCTTTCATAAATATGGCAATGATCAAATTTCTGTAGCTCCAAATGCAGGACGAGCAAATCCTCAAAGAGGAGGGGGATTTTTTTCTGGAGTATTGACAGCTTTAACTGGTGTTGCAGTAAGTTTATCTTTTGTCCAATTCCCTCTCCACTTCATTTGCTAATTTAAGCCTATTTCTCTTTAAATATGACTAGATCATTAAATGGTATCATGAAAGAAGTAGCCATATGTAGCAGGTACAGTCAGAAAGATCTGGGCTTGAGTTCTATATTTACACATTGACTGTGGGATCCTTGACAAGTCAATATCCTGGTAAGTCTCCAACACTGTAAGGTGCAGGGTCTATGCTGATCTGCTTTGGCAAAGAGTGTTTTCTTACTGGGAGTTTTATACACCAGTGAAATTTCAAATCTCATTAAAAAACTAATCAAAATGAAACAAAAAAAACTTAAGTGAAGTTACGCAATAAATCACTGGTGAGCATTTAAAATTCCTCATTTCAAATAAATTTCTTCATATATGGAACTTTGGTATACTAAATAAAGCTTAATAGTATTTCTGTATGTGTTATATGTTGTAAAAACCTAAATATTGCATATTTTATTTAAATAGAAAGATACCAGGTTAAAGATATTGTTCTATTTTGCTTTTTTGATTGGGACCTATGATTTCATTGGTATTAGGAATTGCCAGTGAAGAAACTCCCACTGCTAGTGCAGATTGGCAGCTGCACATCATTTTACAGTCTTGACAAGATACCCTGCGGCACTGAGAGGTTGTAGCTTTCCAAGGATCCCACAGGTCTTTATGTAAAAACATCCCTTAAACCCAGGTATTTCTGACTTTATTCACTCCACATTGCTGCTTCTTCATGAAGCTATATGATTGTCTACTTATTATATGGGATTAGTATTACATCTAAAGAGGATTCAACCTTCAGCTGGTCCCAATTAATTTGGTGCTTATTTTAAGCTTATGAAAACAAACTGTACTAGTTTATACTAGTAATACTAGCACAGATTTCTTGGTGTTTCCTTGATTGTTCAGGTTCTCGGTGGAATGACTGGAAAATATAACAAAGAGCAAAGAGGTAAATAAATACTTTTCAAGGTGACTTTCAATGGTATAACTGACCTGCTTTCATATTAAAGATTTTCATTATAAATGAAAAAAAAATCAATAAATTTTTATTAAGAATCTGTGTATGACCTCTCAGATTGGCTAAGATGACAGGAAAAGATAATAATGAATATTGGAGGGGATGTGGGAAAACTGGGACACTAATACATTGTTAGTGGAACTGAACAGATCCAACCATTCTGGAGAACATTTTAGAACTATGCTTTAAAAGTTATCAAACTTTGATCTAGCAGTGTTTCTACTGGACTTATATCCCAAAGAGATCTTAAAGGAGGGAAAGGGACTCACATGTGCAAAAAATGTTTGTGGCAGCCTTTTTTGTAGTGGCTAGAAACTGAAAATTAAATGGATGCTCATGGAGAATGGCTGAATAAATTGTGGTATATGAACGTTATGGAATATTATTGCTCTGTAAGAAATGACCAGCAGCATGATTTCAGAGAGCCCTGGAGAGACTTACATGAATTGATGCTAAGTGAAATGAGCAGAACCAGGAGATCATTATACACAGCAACAACGAGATTATATGGTGATCACTTCTGATGGACGGGCCCTCTTCAGCAATGAGATGATTCAAACCAGTTCCAATTGTTCAGTGATGAAGAGAACCATTGACACCCAGAAAGAGGACTGTGGGAACTGAATGTGATTCATAACATTGTATTTTTCACTCTTTTTTTTTTTTTTTTTTTTTTGTCTCTTGCATTTTATTTTGTTTTTTGTTTTTTGTTTTTTTCTTACTGGGTTGATTTTATTTTCTTGTGCAGCACAATAATTGTATAAATGTGTATGCATATATTGGATTTAACATTTCTTCCATGTTTAACATATTGGACTGCTTGCCATTTAGGGGAGGGCATGGGGGAAGGGGGAAATTAAAACACAAGGTTTTACAAGGTCTAATGTTGAAGAATTGTCTATGCATGCTTTGAAAAATAAAAAGCTTTAATTAAAAAAAAAAGAAGAAGAATCTCTGTGTGCCAGATACTGCTAAGCACAGCTCACAGGAAATGTGCTTTTTTTCCCCCCCCTTGAAACTTTGATTTTTAACAACTGAAACATTACAGTTAATTATGCCTTAAACTTGTTATTATCTTTTCTAGGTGGTTTTACTTGTATATCACTGGAGCAGTAGAGAGTCAGAGCATGACCTGCTTGTTCACAAATCTGTTGCAAAATGGACGGCTGAAGAAGTCATCTTCTGGCTAGAGCAATTGGGCCCTTGGGCCTCTCTTTATAGAGAAAGATTTTTATCTGAAAGAGTTAATGGCAGGTAAGCAATACATTGACATTTTTAAAGATAGTCCACTGTTGTGGTAGATCAGAGCTTTCAGAAGGGAAAAAATTAGTATAATTAAATTAACATATAAATAAAATCTCACTCCTTTGCTTAACTCTGATATCTCATGTTATGAAAGTGACCCTGAGTTGCCCCAAAGACTGCCAGGGGAGACAAGCTCTGACAAATCTAACCAAGCTGGAAAGCTAAATTTAGGCCTGGAAGTGACTTATGTGTCTCATCCAGAGACCAGCTTAGTTGAGAACAGGAAGTTTACTCAAATTTTTTTCATCTACAGTAACTCATAAAGATTTCAGTGTGTGTGGAAGGGTTGTAGTCTACATCAGAAGATGGAGTATATACACCAGAGAAATGAATCCTTCAAGTTTTGAAAAAAAATAAAACCTACATGTCATTTGTGGATAAACAGAAAATTATTGAAGTTGCTTCAAAATGGAGACAAACTTCAGCTGCTGTTCACTTACTTTCTCTTGAAAGTCTCCTTATAATTTTCAGCTTTTTTCACAGTTGAAATTCCTGTAAATATAGCTATACCTTAAATTGGGGAATATAAGATGGTCATTCTGAATCTATACTATTATTACTTTGTATTTTGCCTATGTGACCTATCATAAAATATTCCTAAGATAATAATACCAACAAAGTGGTTCTCCCCAACAAAACAAAAACCAACCAAACAAAACCAGTGGAACTAGAAGATCACCTACAATAATAAGTGAGACTGAAAAAACTTTTGTTCATAGAGTTAAGATGCAGTGACTAAAGCTGAGATGAAATGTATTTTAAGTCTATATAAAGTCAGACTGGCTTTGGATAGAGTTGAACATAGAATTGTCTACCAAAAACCACATCTCCAAAGTATGAAAGGGAATAAGACATATATGGGGAAGGGTTATTTTAAGCCAATGGATAGTAACATAGAATTAACCCTATGTTTAAAAAAAAACAAAACAAAAAAAAAAACTGAGAATGTATTTAGAGAACTGTATGTGGCTGTAAAAAAACTATACAAAACTCAGAAATTTTTAAAGATATAACTGCAATCTTTGAACTATTCTTATCTATAAGCCAGCCTTAGTGCTAATGTCAAAAATTGAATTTTGTTTTGGATGGATTGTGCGGCTGATCTAGTATAATGATTCTAATGTTTTTATGTATATAGCTATTTCAGATGATTTGAAATTAATTTCTAATTAATATGTACTCTTCCACTTATCAAGTCTCTGTTAATGTTTGCTTTTTTTAAGCTATTGGAGTTGAGTAAGTTTATTATTTAAACAAACCATTTAACAGACACCTTGAGCATGAGCTAACTGTTATGCTCTACCAAGAAAAGAGCCGTGTCAAGTGACTCTGATGTCCTACTTGTTGCATCTTAAGTGGCCTCTTATGCCATTAACCAGCCTGAATCAGCCTCTAATCTGTAGGCTGGAGCTGAACAGAGCAAGCTAGAGACAGAAGAGTCAGACATCAAAGAGAAGTTTAATTTCAAAGTGAGGGAAACAACTTGCAAGTGAAGTCCACCTTCCTAAGAAGAGGTCTCATTTGCTAATGGCAGGGGTAGGGTTTTTAAGTGTGAAAAACACAAGCAAACAGTATCCAAGTTGTTAGGATTGTCAAGCCTTGTAATTGTTCAGTGGGACACAGAACCAGGGTTAAGCGTGGCTGGGAGCAGAAGCAAGGCATCTGGTTCAGTTCATTTGGTAGTTATAAGCTCAGGGGATTGTTAGCATGTCAGGGAATCTGAATGATCACTTCAGTTGTGACATGTCAGCTGTAATCTCTGCTTCCAAGTCAGGATCTTGTGGAAAATAGGGAAGCACCTATAAATTTAAATACTATTATCATTACATATATCATGTTGATTAATATGAAAATTGTAGATCTCATTAATCTCATTACAGTAATACTATTCCTGTATAATATTCATTTATATACATTTATTTCTCATTAAGCATTGTTGCTGAGACTTGGGAGCTCAGTCACTTTATGGATTTTAGAGCAGTATTTTTTGTTTGTTTTTAAATAGTTTTTTTGGCCTCTTAATGAGAATGATTTACTATATTGCTATGGTAGCCTCCACAGAAGAGTATATGTGTTGAGTTCCAGGTGTATTAAATGCTTTAGCTCTTTTACAAGTTTGGGATTTTCTTCCAATAAGAAATTTTGAACACGGAAGGGGTATTTTCAACACGTAATCTCAAAGAACAGATTTTTTTTTTTCTTTTTTGCTCCCTTACCATAGATTGCTTTTAACACTGACAGATGAAGACTTTTCAAAGGCTCCATATAACATAGAGAATAGTAGCCACAGAAAAGCCATCATAATGGAACTGGAGCGTGTCAAAACTTTAGGAGTAAAGCCCCCACAGAATCTTTGGGAATACAAGGTAAACTTTTATAGCCATTGATTCCCTTCTTCATACATAGAATAAACCATATGTGAATTTTTAAGATAAAGTACTAAATTAGAACCCAGGTCTTCCTCTTTCAGTCAGTCCCAACTTTAGCACTACCAGATGTATAACCTTGGATATTGAGTTTTACTTTTCTCATGTATAAAATTAGGTGTATTGGAACAAGTGATTCCTTTAAGCTCTTAAAATTTTATGAATGAAGTATAATTGTAATATACTATGAAAGCCCCATAAAGTCAGAGAGTTAGATATATTCCAGCCAACTCATTAGCTTCTGGGATTCTTTAAACAAAATGTTTCCCAGTCCTGAACTTTTCACTCTGGATCTTTTAAGATGTTGACACTAATTTTACTAGTAATATGAGAATATTGTAATTAGTAAAAGTAATTTTATTGCAAAAATAAATGCTACATTCCATAGCCAAATGGATTTTTTTGTACCACTGATTTCCATTCCATCAACATGATAAACAGTATAGTGTAGTGAATAGTGAATCAGTTTCCAACTCAGGAAGACCTGAATTTAAGTCTGGCTTCTGCCTTATATCAATGACCTAATCAAGTCTCTAAGAATCTTTGAGAAGATTCTAACCTACCTTAGGAGAAGAAATTCCTAATCTTGGAGTATGTTCCTATGCCAGTAAAATCATAGGTACCATTCCTATCACCTCCTTGAAAGTTGACATATAGGGAAAGGAAATGTAGCCAAATTTTGAACCTAGAAAGACATAGGAATTGTCTACTTATGTATTCACAGCATCTCTTAAACTTATATGTTTGAGGAAATGAAGACATAAAGAGGTTTCATGATTTACATAAGATCACATAGTTAATGTCAGTGTCCTTTTGCTCCTTCCCTGATATTTACATTATATCATAATGGGGTTCCTTAAATTTTCCATTTATGCTAATAATCATCTAAATATTTTTTTTTCATCAAACGAATACTTTTATGTTTAATATTTCTATGCTGGGTGCTTGTGGTCATTTGTATTTCCTCTGAGGCTGGGGTTAAGTGACTTGCCCAAGATCACACAGTTAGGAAGTGTTAAGTGTCTGAGACCAGATTTGAACTCGGGTCCTCCTGAACTCAAGGCTGGTACTCTATCCACTGCGCCACCTAGCTGCCCCTGGTCATTTGTATTTCAATTTTTCTTTCCTTATCTTCTGGAAAGTAGCTAAGAACTTTTATCTTTTCAGGCCAAGAGTTCCATTAATATGATTCTTTGAGTTGGCTTGAGTATACTTTTCCTGAAGACTTGTAATAGAACCAATCCTGGCATTGTTTTTGTAACTGGAATTTGCAGTACTGTAGAATTTTTGATCTTCAGACTTAGAAGACACTTTTATGTAGGGCTACTGCTTCTCTAATCAGGCATTTTAAAATAATTTTAGAAATTGGGACTTTATATATTGGATATTAATGAAAAATACTATTTTTTCTCATTGTTAACTTCATTTATTTAAGGCTGCAATAAAAAGTATAATTTTTTTTTTTATAAAATGGTTTAAAGTGAGTTTAAAAGTATGATTTCCTCGTGTTTTTAATATTTCATTGTTCACTTTCTAATACATTTCAGGCTGTCAATCCAGGCAAGTCATTATTCCTACTGTATGCCCTGAAGAGCTCCCCAAGACTCAGTATGTTGTATCTGTATTTGTTTGATTATGCTGAAACCTTCCTACCTTTCATCCATACAATATGTCCTGTGCAAGAAAAAGAAGATATCATCACAAAGTTTCTAGTAAGTTTTTTTTTAAGAATATCTTGACTTTGATGGATACACACACACACACACACACACACACACACACACACACACACACGTTATTGAACCAAATGCTTTGATAAGAATTTGATATGGGACAATAGAAATAACTTAACTTGCCTTGATTATGCCCCACCTTGAGATATATAAAGCCCTTTTATCATAACATCCCTGAAAGGTATTAAACATTTTTTTTTAATTGGGTCTGTTCATAATAAAAGGGAAAAGAACCCCATGTGCAAAAATGTTTGTAGCAGCTCTTTTTGTAGTGGCAAGGAACTGGAGATTGAGTGCTTGCTCATAAGTTAAGGAATGGCTAAATAAGTTATGGCATATAAATGTAATAGAACATTATTGTGCACAGCAACAACATGATAATGTGTTGATTGACTATGATGGATTTAGCTCTTTTCAACAAAGAAGTAATTCATAGACTTGTGAGGGAAAGAACCATTTGTATCCAGAGAGGAATTATGGAGACTGAATATGGAACAAAGCATAGTATTTTCACCTTTTGTTATTGTTTTTTGTTTTCTTGGGTTTGTTTTTTTTGCTTTATTTTTGTTTTGTTTTTCTTTATGTGTCTCCCCTTTTGATCTGATTTTTTCTTGCACAGCATGATTAATATGGAAATGTATTTAGAAGAATTGTACTACATGTTTAACCTATGTTGTATTGCTTTCTGTCTAGGGGAGGGAGGAGGGAAGGAAAAAAATTTCAAACAGAAGGTTTTGCAAAGATGAATGTTGAAAACTATCTTTGTATTTGAAAAAATAAAAAGCTATTATAAAATTAAATTAAATTAATTTTAATCTATGATTTCGTTCATTTGGGAAACTATGGAGGGACATCTAAGTAGCATAGTAGCATTGGTACTAGAGTCCAAAAGACTAGAGTTAAGATTCAACCTAAGACATATACTTGCTATGTAACCCTAGGCAAGTCACTTAATCTCAGTTTTTTCAACTCTAAAATAGGGATTATAATAGCACAAAACTTCTGGGATTATGAGGATCAAATGATACAAAATTTGTAAAGTATTTGGGCACATTCTAGGTAATTAATAAATGCTTGTTTCCTTCCTTCCTGTTGTAGAAACTCCTTTCACCAATGCTGATCAGTAATTCACTTATAACTGGTAGTTTTAAGAGATTGATCTGGATCACTGAGAAGTTAAATAGTGACTTGGTCATGGACATGCATCTGTTAGTATGTGTTAAAGATGGGACTCGAATCCAGATCTTCCTAAATGCCGAGTTGCCCCTCTATCCACTGTATTATGGTACTTCTAATGGCCAGTATTATTCTCTTAGATTTTACAAATGAGGAAACTAAAATTTAGAGATCTATAATCTGAGGCTTGGTGTATGTAGATTGGCTAATGAATAATGAATTTTTTGCCCACAACAAAATTTTCAAAGTTACAAAAGGGCTGGGATGTTCATCAGTTGTTATACCAACAAAATTAGCTTCTTCAGTCATCATTGCATTATTTATGGAATGTTTTACTCCAGAGAGTAAAGAAGTAAGCAAATGTGACTTACAAGTTCACAAGGAGATATGTTGTATACCTGAATGAATGCTAAATGGTGGCATTGCCCATATCATATTACAAAGTCATATGCCATACAAAACACTGAGAGCAGTGCTCAGTAGGTGCTTTGCTCATGGCAGGCATTTAGAAGCTTATGGTAATGGACAAATAAAACACCAAATTGACATGGTGAGTCAAATTTTTATCTGCCCCACCCTGATTGTCTGCCTTTGATGTTGATGCTTGACCTGTTAGCTGGGTTATCATCTAAATTGTTAAACTTAGAACCTTGGGTTTGTATCTAAAGTATCCCTAAGTTTGCTGAATAAGTCACTGTAGGTCTATTTTTTAATAAACTTTACCTAAACTTTCTTTGAATTTATTTTTGTTTAGAAAAACTATAATCTCTTTATAGACAGATACTATGTAAGACCAGTAAAGAACAAACAATCCCACAAATCTGGCAATGACTTAATTTTTAAATCTCTTTGGTATAGAAACTGGTCATTTTTTTTAATGAAGTGGTATAAAAAAGTAGTTTGCTGTTCCTTCCCTTGTTTATAGTCTTTCTTTTACTCCTTTAAAAGAACTAATATATTGGTCAGGAATGAATTTCCCCATTAGAAATTATTTTTCCTCTTCCTTCAGCAGATTACATTTAAGAGCTAACAATCCTATACTTTAAAGTTCATCTAATAGACCTTGTTCCATTTAGGTGTGGCCTGAGTCACCTTAGCTTCCACCAGCTGGAAGAGATTTTCTTTTTTCTCTTCTACCTTGTGGCTAGATTCCCTCATCATCACTCTCCCATTCCTTAGGTTGGTGTGAGTATAGTGATGATTGTCTATCAAGCTAGAAATACCAGTAATAATTGATTTAATGATTCTGTATCTTTTTTTTTTTTTTTTTTTTTTTTTTGTCCCACACCTTCTATATTCTAGGATTCTGAACTTTTTTTTTTTCCCAAACTACATGCAAAGATAATTTTCAACGTTCACCCTTGCTAAACCTTGTTTTCCAAATTTTTCTCCTTCCCTCCCTCCCTATCCCATTCCCAGGCAGCAGGTAATCCAATATAGGTTAAAGATGTGCAGTTTTTCTAAATAGATTTCCACATTTATCATGCTGCACAAGAAAAAAATCAAGTCAAAGAGGGAAAAAATGATAAAGAAAAAAAAACAGTAATAAAAAAAGTTGAAGATATCCTTTGATCTACATTCAGTTCCCATAGTTTTCTTTCTGGATTAAGATGGCTCTCTCCATCCCAAGTTTATTAGAATTGGCCTGAATCCCCTCATTGTTGAAAAGAGCCACATCCATCACAGTTAATCATCACATAATCTTGTTGCCATATACGATGTTCTCTTGGTTCTATTTACTTAGCATCAGTTCATCTAAATCTTTCCAGTTGGTTTCCAGTTCCTTGCCACTACAAAAAGAGCTGCCACAAACATTTTTGCACATGGGTCCTTTTCCCTTTAATGATCTCTTTGGGATTTAGGTCCAATACTACTGGATCAAAGAGTATACATAATATGATAGTCCTTTGGGTATAGTTCTGCTCTCCAGAATAGTTGGATCAGTTCACAAATCCACCAACAATAAGGAACTTTAATCAACTAAGTCAGTGTCCTGAGGATTGCCTTAGCTTTATATGAAAGAACTTCAGCTTGGTTTTTACGTGAAGTGTTCCTTGAATTATTTTTTTGGCCTACCTAATGTCCCATGTTTGCTTTAGTAGGGATCTTTGTTTTAATCTTAGAATTAACTTCATTAAATTATTTCAAAAAGGAATAAAAAGTAAAAATTAATCATTATAACCAAATAGTTCATAAAAACTACATATTTTTTCCTTTTCCCCAAAGGACTTTAAAGAGCCCACTTGGAAGCAGTGGAGAGAATTCCTTGTTAAATATTCTTTTCTTCCATATCAATTAATTGCTGAATTTGCCTGGGATTGGCTGGATGTACACTATTGGACATCACGGTTTCTTATTGTTAATGCCATGTTGCTCTCTGTTCTGGAGTTATTTTCTTTTTGGAGGATTTGGTCAAGAAATGACTTGAAGTAAGTATAGAAATGGATGAAATAGCAGGGCTTGGGGAAAAATATTTTTCAGGACAAGAAGCTATCTTTGAAGTATTTTGAAGATTGTCTTATTTGGGGAGATATTTTAAAAATTAATAGTCACTTATAAAATATTTCCCCAAGTATTATTTACATGTAAACATCAGCATGTGCCTAGGAGGAAAGATTTTTTTAAGGAAAGAACTAAAATAAAATGTTTCTAGGCAGAATGCACTATGATATAATAGAAAAGGAATTAGACATTAAACATTCCAGGTTTTCTTCCTGGTGTATAAACTCAGAGTAAGAAAGGAGAGGGAACAGGCATTTATTAAATGCTTACCCTGTGCCATGAGCTTTACAAATACTGTTTCATTTGATAATGATCTAACTTGACTTATTGTCCTTTAGTCACTTCCAGCTATTTCTTATCTAATAGTAGATTCAGAAATTTAGATCTGGAAAGAATCTTTAAGGACATCTATCCCAATCCCTTCATTTTATAGATGAAAGGAAGTGAACCTAAGAGGTTACATGACCTGCCCAAGTTCACTCATACATTACGTATCTAAGGGAAGATTTGAACTCTGCTCTTTCTGAGTCTTGAGGGTGATGGTCCTTTCAGTATTCTACCTAGCTTCCTCTAACTGAGGGTTTTGGATTAAATGATTGTGAGGGTTTTTTCCCCAGATTTCATATTCTATGATCCTGTTATAAAATGACTCCTGGATGTATATTGATCCAAACTGGAGTACATTTTTTTCTTTTGGAATGCTAAAGAAATTGTGTCTTTGCCTTTTTACATTTTATTTCCTTCCCATTCCTTAGTGACCCTGAAAACCCCATAATATCCAAGAAAACAAGCAGACTACACCAATCAGAGTATATCAGTTGGAATTGTACTCTAAAGGAAAATGCAAATGAATCATTTGCCCCAGAGTATGTAGAATCTTAGAAACTGATAACTTACATGTAAACTGTTAAGTTTAGAAAGCTCTTTTCTACCAACCTTATAAAATCAATACTGTGTGTATAACTTTTTCCATCTTACAATGAGTAATCAAAGGTTATCATTTTTCCTCCTAAATTCAAGTCCAGTTTTGTTTCTACTATACCATGCTGCTTCACATATGGATTCAGTAAGAAACATGTTTTTCTTTTTGAAGAAAGAGATTTGACTTTGTAATAGCCTGCAAATTTGGGGGCAAATAAATCAGAAGCAACTACAGCATACAATACTCTTTTATACAAAATAGGACATACGTATTAATCTGGGTCAGGTTCTTTGGAAATAGGTGAGATGATTCTTCCCACTGTTTGAAAAAAGGCATGTTCGTGCCCATAGCAATGAACAGAACCTCTCCATAGATTTGCGCTCTAATATAATCTTTTTCTTGTTTCAGAACTGTTCCTCACATAATGTGGAGCCATTTTTGGAAAGTATCAACACAGGGACTTTTTGTGGCCATTTTTTGGCCTATTATCCCTCAGTTTATTTGCAACTGTTTATTTTACTGGGCCCTGTACTTTAACCCAATTATCAACATTGATCTTGTGGTCAAAGAAGTACGCAGACTAGAAACCCAATTGTTGTGAGTGTTGCTGTTCCAGCTCTGAGTTAAGCTGGTCCAGCAGGTCTGAGCTTTGAAATTTAAGAATGGTGGGGGCTGTGATGGGAGTGAGGGTAAGAGGGGTTGTCCACTTTTCTATAAATAGTGATTAAAAGGAGCTGCTTTTTTAAAAAGCTACACAAAGTTTTTCTTGGCATGGGAAACAGGACCCATCATTCCCAAACCAGTATTGGTTTACTCAAATTGTGCAGAAATGTTACATGCCATGTACTATATCTACCTCACAAAGGTGTTGTGAGGCTCAGTGAAATGGCCATTGAAGGACTATTTAGAGCTCCTCAAAGAAGATGGGACATACATTAAAGTATCATGGTATTAGGTTGTGTGTATTTGCTTCTCAATAGGCCTTCTGAAACCTAGGTTGATAAGAGCTGCTAAAGTGACAGAATCTCTTTTGGAGGGCTCATGAAATTGTACTATGCAGGACCTTATCTTCCAGTGCGCATAAATGAACTTTTAGTCACATGGCCAGAAACAGCTGCCGACCAGAAGTGTATTGTGGAAGATGTATTGGTGACTTCTTGGGAAGCATCATAGTGAATATTCTGCAATTGCTGATATATTCCCTCCTAGTCAGTTTTAATTGATGTTTTGTGTCTTTTTTTTTTTTTTTTTTTTTTTTGAAAAGGGATATTGAACAACTTTGAACAATTAATGAAGACTAATCTTAGCCGTACTTTGCTGTCTCAGTGCTTCCTAAAAATTCCAAAAAGAATTGGATGTGACAAATTTCAAGATTGTACTTTTAAGAACCATTTTATAATTGACCTCACCCTATATTATTTGTTTTTGTGGTGTGATATCTGTACCAAGAGCTGTGATTTGTAAATACGGAATGGTATGAACTGCAGCTTTTTGTATATGAAAACAACAGGTATGAAATATATGTGAACAGACTGTACAGCTATAGATGATTTCTATCCAAAGAGAAGTGTGGTGGCTTCTGGAACTATTCTTTTGACCCTTTGTATCTTGTCTTAGAAGTAAGGATTTCATATTTGCATCTGAAGATTTCAAAAAGTTACTTTAAACAAAAATAAAGGGTTTTTTAAAAAGAACTTCTAGGTCCTTATGAATTTAGAACTGAATTTTTGAAGATTATGTCAACATATCACACCTTCTCCTTACTAAACACATCCAAGTTTCTAAGCATTTTAGATGTTAAAGACTTTGCCTTGGGGCTTCACCATTATTTATGTCAAAAGAGGCAGTAAGAGCCAGAAACTTGACTTCTAGTCCTAGTTTTTAACTAATTGTATGATCTTAAGTAAGACAAAAAACACTCAACTTTTTTTATCTAATGAGTGAAGATAGCCTTCTACCACCTATAATTGTGGGGAATTAAATAAATGAAAATGCATTTATTGATAATGGCCATTAGTATGTAAGATTTACAAAGCCATATCTCATTAGATCCTCACAAACAATCCTTGGAGATAGATACTATTATGTTCCACTGTTTGTCCCTAATCATATAATTTTGAAGTTGGATTTGAACTCTAGTCCAGCCACAGAGTGGTGCAACAGATTGCCATGCTTTGAGTCACTTAATCCTCTTTGCCTTGGTTTCCTTCTATAAATATTGAGAGAAAGAAAAGGCAGACCAACATCTTTGCCTAGAAAATCCCCATGGACACAACTTTGCTTCACCAGACATAGTGTTTTGTCCACAACACTATCCAGTCTTTTTTGTTCAGTTGTGTCCAACTCTGGGACCTCATTTGAACTGAGCAATTAATGAAGTTTATTTTTAGCTGTACTTTACCATCTCCATCCTTCCTAAAAATCATTTTTCCAAAAAGAATTGGATGTGACAAATTTCAAGATTGTACTTTTAAGAACCATTTGACAGTTGACCTCACGCTGTATCATTGTCTTTGTGGTGTGATATCTGTACCAAAAGCTGTGATTTATAAATATGAAATTATGTGAATTGCAGCAAAGATATTGAAGAGGATTGCATTTTTTTTCTCCAGTGTGTCCCCATTTTACACATGAAGAATTGAGTTAACTACGGATTAAGTAATTTGCTCAGGGTCACACAGCTACTGTCTGAGGCTTGATTTGAATTCAGGTCCTATGTTTTATTCATTGCACCACTACCCAACCTTAAAGTGTCGAACATAATGCTAAGCCTGGGGATTCAAAGATAAAGTCACCACTCAAGAAATAAACATTCTCAGAGGGAAAGAACTTGCGACTTTAGCTGAAATTGAGATGCTCATTAGCGTGTAAAACATGTCCTTTCTGAAGTAGATTAAACTTGGATTGAGCACTGTCATCCACTGTGCCACCTAGGTAGGTCTAATAAGGGTACACTTGAAGCATTAATTTTGATATAGGATAGGTGTAATTAAAATACTAGACATAGGGCTGACTTTGGTTCAAAACTTATGACCATGGTAAACCCCTTAATCACACTGAATCTATTTCCTTATCTGAAATATGATACTAATAATATTTGCAGAGTAATTAATTATAAACACAAAGCATATGAACTCTTCATTCCAGTTGAATGACACCAATAATTTGGTGCACTTTAAGCATTTATTAAATGTCCTTTCTGTACAGAGAATGCTAGACACCAGGAAGTTAGATAAAATAGCAATTTTATAAAACAGGTAAAGAAATTTTGATCTAGTTACAAGACTAGAAATAAACAGGAGAGGTAATCCTTAGCTTATACCCTATCCCCACTTCTTATGTGGAAACCATACTTAGTTTCTTTCACAATTATAATAATAATCATAACTAGCATTTATATAGCACTTTAGAAACATTATTTCACCCTCACAACAACTCTGGAGGTAGATGCTGATTAGCTGTCATTATTCTATTTTACACTTGGGAAACTAACTTGTCTAAGGTCACATAGGAACTAAGAATCTGAGGCCACATTTGAATTTGAGATTTTCTTGACTTGATATCACTCTTTAATCCTTTAAAGCTCCCAAGGTAGATAAAATAAACAGAACTATGTTTACTAGCTAAAATATCTTCCATCATGAATGTCTGATGATGAATTCCTTATTTGTAAAAGTAAAAGAAATCCATAAAAAAAAATTGGATAGGGCAAATTTGTTGTTGTAAAAGCAAAATTTAATAGATTACTACTAAGCTTTCATTTTATGGATGCCAAATCTCAGGCCATATAGTGAAATAAGAGGTGCTAGAACCTCTTTTTTTTTACTTAATGTCTGTTTTTTTTATTAGGCCTGCTTTCCTTTAAGTTTATCATCTTTGTTAGTCTCCTTTGATTTAAAATCCCTATCCTTAGAGTCATAGATGGTTCGACGTTATCCTTAGAAGACCATGGGTCTTCAAAAGTGTGCCATTTTCACACTTTTGTTTCTTGGATGAGTCCGTTGGATTCAAAGTAAGGAAATGGTTTCCAGGTAGGTTTCAATGGAGATGAAGCATGGCGATAGATGGGGTTCATGAGGAAGAAATAAAGAAGAACCTTAATTTTGCCTTTACAGGAGCATTGATAACTGTTTTTTGCTAAAGGAAAAATTATTTTTGTATACCCACAGTCAAAAACAAAATTTCCAAGTTATGTCAGTCACACTTCGGCATCCTATTTCCACAAAGGAAGTGGGGGAAGAAAATTAACTTTGGATTATATTTTGCTGTGGCCAGACAGTGAGCAATTTCCATGTCACATTTGCACATCATTTCTTGGCATGTATTCATATCGGCATCTGCAAGAGGCAGAGAGAATACAAATCATGGGATTAAATGTGCCAATTAAGTACACTGAGCAGCATAGACAAGATACAAGTGAGAAGTAGAGAACACTCAGGCTCTGAAAATTTGACATTCCAACTACCCTGTAGGATTTCCACTGTATCTCTTGGCATTGTTACAATATTTCTTATTTCAAGTTTAAATCTCTTCCCCGGGTGTTTAGAACAATTCAGCATTATCTTTATAATTAAATTGATTTTTTTAAAATGCCATTTCTATGTCTCTGTTTTTACATGATTTGAGAATTGTACATTTTAAATTTAAAGTCAGAAATCCTGGGTTCAAATTCTGCCTTTAAATTACCTCAGTGGTTTTTCACAACTCACTTAATCTACCTTTTCCTTAGCTGCAAAATTATTATTTCATTATTTCCTCCAGGATTCCATGTAGACAGAAGCATCAAGTGATTGAGGTAGGTAAGTAGGAGGTCCATGAAACAGAGACAAACTAAAACAAATTCCAGGAATTTTGTCTAGAACTCAGGCCTAGATCTAAGTGAAACTGGAACTAAAGTTAAGATCATCCAGATTACTTAGAAAAACCACCACCAAAATCTTCATATTCTATCTAGGTTTGTACAGGTTTCCTTAGCAATTTTTTCTTAGATTAGTAAGAAATTCAGTGATGGTAGAAAGAGTACTGGCTTTAGAATCAGATGCAGGTTCAATACCTGGTGCTACCTATAATGCCAAGTCAGTCATGTAACCTACCTCTCTCAGCTTCAATTTCTTATCTGTAAAATGGGAGTGTTGAAATAGGCATTATACTGCAGTGGAAAGAGCACTGAACTTGTTATATCTGTGACCTTGGATAAAGCAAGAAAGCACTCAGAACTAAAGGAGTTAGACTAAATGATGTCCCTTCTACCTCTCACTATGTTCTATGAACTATTACTTCCAAATCTCATAGCACTCAGTCTATATTAGATTCTAATTGGGTAATTTCACAGGATCTCAAATATCATACATATAAACAGGGATCCAGACCTTTTCCTTCTATAAGCTTTCTCCTAGTCATCACCAGAAACTACAGAGTAAATAGGAGAGTAAATCTCATTTTTCAGAACACAGAATAAAGTAGTTTGGTGTTGGCTGACTTTGGGTTGTTGAAAAGGAATATAGTTGATAATGAGAAAAATCCAGTGGGTTTTCTGGCTTCTACTTGAGAACTTTAAATAAATCTATTGTACTTTCTTGGGCTGACAGTATTTCAGAGGACCCATTCTTTAATGTTTAGAAGGAAGTTCCTTAAGCAAATTTGCTTGCATAAACTTTTTTCCTTTCTTTTTTTAAAAATGGCACTTAATTTTTTTCCCCCATCAACAAAATTCTATTTTTTTTTCTCTCTATTGGAAAAAACAAAAAGCAAATGCTTTGTAACAAATATACATAATGAAGCAAAAAATCCTGAATATGCCATGTTTTCGATAAGGTCAGAATTCTTCAGATAAGTGATATGAGGATTTTATATGTTGAATCATAGTTGAATATCTAGGGAGACAGATTCCATATATCCAGGTCACTTGTATATGATGAATTAAGGTGAACAATCTGATCTTATTGTCATCAAACAAAAGTCAAAGTCACATTGACTTATTAACCTGAGAAAAACTTTTAATCTCAGCTCTGAGAGGCAGATAATTATAGTAGATTGAAATAAGACATTATTTACTAAGATTCTATGAACTCCAAATATGACAAAAGCTCCAGGAAGCAAACCCCAGGTCTAAACTGAGATCTGATTTTGAAATAGATCTGCCTCATTAGTTATGACCACTCACAACCTGCTAGTTAGGACTTGATGCCTACTTCTGATTTTTCCGCTTGAGTTCTAACCTTTTTCAGACTCAGTTTGATCTCTTCTCCAGGGATGATGATTGAAAATTGACTGCTTTTTTCTAACAATGTCTTATAATTAGAGCTATTTCCAAATGAAATGCCACATAAAGTGGTAGTATCCCCATCACTAGCAAAGACTATTACATTTCTTCATGTCTGGGATACTCTAAAGAAGATTTCTGCATTGGGGAAATGGTTCTCATGACTCTAGTTGAAGAGGTTCATGCTAAAAATCCTTTAATGATATCTTAAACAGCAGGTAATTGTAAGGAATATCATGAGTACTACATTAAGTTATCCTGAGAGTTTCATAATACAACAGAAAAACATGTTAAGAATCACTGGGATGGATGACTTCCTAGCATACTTTTAATTCTAGTGTATTTTTCTCTCTCAGTAAACCCAATTTTTGTTGCAAGGTATATTGTATTTTTTTCACTCTCTTGCCTACTTCTGACTCAACACATTATATTCCAGGTTGTATCCAGTTTTTATTTTACTTGCTTACTGACATCCACAATGTGAACTTTTCCATACATTTTGCTTTATAGGAAACCAAAGGATCACATTTACTATATTGCAAGCCTTAGTTATGGTTGGAGGAAGACAGGTAGCTAATGAGACAGATGTTCCTGTGGAACATAAAAGCCATTTTAATGTTTTGCCAAATCTTGAGTTTAACTGGTTGTACGAGTCATATTACTGGGAGAACAAGACATCAGGCATGCAGAGTTAGAGCACATAACAGGATAAAAGCCTTGCCTCAGGCCCAATCCAGTACAAGTTGTGGTCTAATTTTTCTAAAACAAAAAAAATACATTGGCCGTTTTTCTTGCTGGAGCCAGATTCATAAGGAGTAATGAAAATATGAGAAATCACCCCCAAAAGAAGTCATCAATAAAAAGACTATAGAGCTAAGTGGTTTGCATGCCACATTTTAAGTTATTGGAGGTGTTTGAGTAAATATTACCATAATCCACTTTTTTCTTAATATTTATGCTCATCCCATAAATGGAAATTGGGCAAACATGTAATTAAAATAAGCAGAACACTATTTAGAGTATCTCTAAAAAAGGTGAGATGTTTTTTGACAAACATACTAAAGGTATATAAGCAGATATATTGGTTAAAACAATATTTAACATGCATTTGCAAGGTCAGAGAACATTTATTAAGCACATACTAGGTGCTGAGCAGGGTGGCCGGGTTGTACAATGGATAGAGCACCAGGTTTGGACTAGTTCAGATGTGGCCTCAGACACTTAGCTATTTGACCCTAGGCAATTCATCTCAGTTCCTCATTCTGTAAGATGGGGACAAACTGGAGTCTAATGGAGAAGATAATATGGATACAACTGTAGAAATGAGGCGTGTGTGATAGAGCTAATCACAGACCACCAAGATTAAGAAGTCTGGGGAAAGTATTTTAGGTGCCACTTAAGTTCCATTTCATTAAATACTCATGATGTAGAGGAAACTGCTTAATAGGAAACTATTACCCAGCAACTACATTATCCTTTGGTTTTCTGCCTGCCCCTAATCATATTAGGTAAGTTAGTTGGTTAATTATTGAACTAAAGTTCCCTTTTCTGTAAAATGAAGGTGATAAGATCAGCTATTTTTTTTTTTCTAGAACTAGAATTCTAGTATTGGTTCTGCTGTCAAACAGCTTTGTGACGAGAGGTATGATGTATATGATGGAAGGCTGTAACGAAAGGGAGGGAGGACAGAGATAATCACAAGCCTGAAAGTCTTCCTCTGATCTTCAATATTTAGAAAGCAATTGCCCCCCTTATATACTAGAGTTGCTTTCTAAGATTTTGATACTTTTCCTTGCTCCATGACACCACATAGTGGAAGTGTGTGGTTTTGACTTGTGTCTATCACCAACTCTTTGGTGAGAAAATTCCCTAGATCAATATTTATAATTTAAAATCATTTCCTGGGACATTTAGTGTTTAATTCAAGAGTTAATTTCAGGCTAACCCAAATCAATCTCCACATTATTAATCCAAAGGGAAGGCAGAAGGAGGTAGGAGGTCCTAAGGTAGAACAGCATTCTACTTGAAGTTCCCTTAACCTGGCAGCTATTCTGACTGTATTCTATGAGGCTGAGTTAATTGGAAGTTTTGATTATATGGGAACTCTTCCCACATTGAAAAACTTCCTTTCTGGTTAGCTGGGAAGTACGCCTGGATCACTGAAATAGTTCACCCACAGATGGAAGTAAAGCTATCTTCTCTAGCTTCCTTTGCTAATTTGACTACTGACATCTGTATTTTTCATTTTTTCCCATTCCGAGTAGCAAGTAGTGTTAGAGATAGGCTTTGAATCAGTTTTCCTGATTCCAAATCTAGCATCCTGTCCACTAGGCTAGTTGGCCTTTATGGAATCTGCCAAAGGGTGGATTTAAATCCAAATGTTCCACACTTCAAGTCCAACTGAGATCTCTGCTGGTTCTAACTTGCTATAATTCAAATAACCAGTTAAGTATTTCACTTAAAAAAGAAAATTATATATCCCAGCCAACTCCCCCAAATAGAAAAACTACCAAACAGACTTAATTTGAGATTTGCTGAGGGGCCAGACAGCCCAGCTTTTAGAGCACAGGGGTTCCAATAGACTCCACCAGAAAAAAAAGGACATGATTGCAAGGGGTGGTCTAGGAACAAGGAATCTCTCGACTTACTGCATTCCACCCTCTGCTCTGTGCATTTCCAATCATAACGTTCTGTTTTGGGGCCACAGCCAGCCTCCTCAACCTTGCTATAACAGCAGTCATGTTTTTGGCAGCACCTGGAAATAACAATGTTATGGATATAGTTTACTTGAGAAGCTATGTCACAGTCACTAAAGAGACAAATTTTAGCTACATGTGTAAAAAGTAACAACTTGAATTTTAAGTGGTAGGAGAAGGCAAAATTAATGCAAGAAGAGTGAAGTTAGGATACCTGTCTTATTCCCCCTCCATTCATATGCTCTTCATGATGACCTCTGTGCCTAGCAAGGAGCATCACTAAGTACTTTAGTGGGTTCTACTCATGTTCTGTTACTAACAAGGATACCAAGGAACAGGAAGTTACAGGAAGTGGATATTTCCCCCTTCACATCTATTTCAATAATTGGATGTGTCCCTCACATAGTTTTTCTTAGCAGGTCATTATGAACACATCTAAATATTCTTTATCTTCCAACAGGCTCTCATATCTAGACTTTTCTTGAAATTACTGACATTTTCAATTTCTCCCATTTTTAGGATAATAAATTCCATTAATTTCCTCCTTTTTAGTATGTGATGGTTTAATATATATTATCAATTCAACAAGAATTTATTGAGCACTTAGGTACTGTGGAGCACAGAAAGTAAGTATATAGTATGTCTGCCCTCAGGGATTCATCCAGTATTGCTTAAATTCCTTCTCAGTACTTAATTTTGTGTTCCTAAAACTTTGCTAGGTATTCTGGAAGTCAAACATAGGACATTATCCTTGTCCAAAATTTATAATCTACCTAAGGCAGTAAGAATAACACACAAGAAATAGCAATCATGGATGGTGGTGTTACCTAAGTAATAAATGTAGGGTTCCTACTTAGGTCAACATTGGCAGGCCTAAGGAGTGATCTTGATTAGAATTACAAACAATAGATAAGAGTGCAAGAAAAGAACCTGAGTCAGAGTTGAGTCGATAATACCTTATTAAAGGGTCCACAAGTCCTTTTGGATGAAGTGGACCTCAGATCTTCCTCATGATCTGAGATGCTCCCTTCTTCCAGGGCCTTATTTTTATGAGGCTCACTAGTACATTTGATAGATGAACACATCTATCTTAAAAAGCTATACAAAGTACCTTGTTTCATGAACCAAAAATGATGCATCAGCTAAAAGTATGTTAGGAAGGTCTTGGGTTAGGCGAAACATGGGGCATCTTCACTGACTAGGTCATAAGATGGTCACCTGATTTTGGACAAAAAAGTAGTCCAGAGGTCCAAAAACAAGTTGGACTTTCCATATAACTAGTTCACCTTTACTACACAGGACTTGGTTACCATTCCAAGGAAAATAAAGAAGGCTTATGCTTAAGTGAATTTATAATCTGCAGCTCACAGCTCTATAAAGTATATTTAATATTACATATATAGATATAGATATATAATATAGATTACCACTATGGAATCAAAGCAAACTGATTGGAATTAATTAGGGTTCCAAAATGAGATTTCTCACCCAAGGTCAACATGGTAATGAATGACAAAGCACCATAAACAATTTCTTCCTGAGCCACTTGATGACAAGCTCCATGCTGGAAGCTCTTTCTAAGATTGGCAGCTGTAACCTTAATGACTTTCATTGAGAGTCATTCCATTATTCTTAGGTTTTTCCTTTTCTGTTAATAGAAGTCTAAGGGGCATTTGGATGGCTCGGTGTATGTACAAAGCACCAGCCCTGAAGGCAAGAAGACTTGAATTTAAATCTGTCCTCAGACACTCAACACAACACTTACTACAGATCCTGGGCAAATCAATAACCCAACTTGCCTTGACAAAAAGTCATCTAATATAATAAATTGGGTTAGAAATCCTGAAATTTTTGGTTCAACACCTGACCTAATGTTATGTGACCATGAGGTAGACTAACCTCTAAGTACTTCATGTAATCCCCAATACTTAATCAAAGGAAATAACAGATCCAGCATTTAGTTATTGAGATGCTGGCAAATAGCCAGTAAACAAATATTTTTAATTATATCAGTCCTCAAATTGAATACTAAGCACCCTAAGATTCCTATAAATGCCTGGGGGAAAACAAATGTGTGTAAACAGTAGCATGTGTGATATACTCCCTGTCTGTGAAGATCTCTGATTTGCCACAAGAAACTAGGCTTCTGTAGGCTGAGGGATTTGCCAAGGATCTGAGACAGAATTTGAACCCAGGTTCAGCACTCATATCTACTACCAAAGCTTTTTTTTTGTTTGTTTTTTGTTTTTGTTTTTTTTTTGAGGCTAGGGTTAAGTGACTTGCCTAGGATCACACAGTTAGGAAGTGTTAAGTGTCTGAGACCACATTTGAACTCCGGTCCTCCTGAATTCAAGGCTGGTACTCTATCCACTGTGCCACCTAGCTGCCCCCTACTAGCAAAGTTTTACAGGAAGTTTTCATCTTAAGACAGAGGGTCCAACTTAATATATATTATTCCAAAAATTAAAATTTAAAAAAAATGTTTTACTGGGTTAAAGCATTCTAAAAATGCTATTAAAATTCTTGGCTGAATCTCTTCATTGATTTTCCTCTGTTCCATGGCAATAGAACATATGCCTAATCCTGTCACTTTACAAATGGACATCTTTGCGGAAACAGACATCCACATACAGAGAGAACTATGGAGATTGAAAATGGATTCTTCATATTTTCACCTTTTGGGGGGGAGAAGGAGGGAAGGAGTGGTTTACTTGTTTTTTTTTTTTTCCTTTTGACCCGATTTTTCTTGTGCAGCATGAATATGGAAATATGTTTAGAAAAATCACACACAGTTAACCTATATTTGAGTGCTTGCTGTGTTGGAGGGGGAAGAGAAGAGAAGAAAAATTGGAATAGAAGGTTTTGCAAAGGTGAATGTTGACAACTATCTTTGCATGTATTTGGACAAATAAAAAGCTATTTACAAAACAACAAATGGACATCTTTGTGAAGAAAGTATAGTTGATTCAAATCAACTGCCATTCTAAGAGTCAGAGTTCAATTGCCTGAATCATTTTTAAATAGATCAGCACCAGTGTATCAAAAGTGGAAACCTATTGAACTAAACCCTTTTTGTATTTATCTCCATGTAATTGGCTCTTCCAGCCAGAACCAAAATCAAAATCAGTTTTTACTGAATGTGGCAGGGTCAGTCCAGACAATTATTGGGGAGACAGGACTGAGATGATGCCTACCAGTCAGTTTGGTCTCTTGGCCAACCAGTTCCTCCAAGGCCACAGTAGCAGCCATAGCTCACATAAGCTAATGCTGAACGGCTTGTAGCACAATTGAGAGCTCCTGCTAGCTCCATGAGTCCCCTCCGATGCACATGAGATTTCCCTGAAACTGAGAAGGGCAAAATTAAGTTAGAACTGATCTGCCAGAACCTTGGAAGGTTTGATTGTCGGCTTCTCTACTACCACCTTCACTTCCCTACTGCAGTACATTTTTATTTAAAATCACATGAGGTTAAAATGAATATTATGGATATTTTAGAAGGATAAGGAAGGCTAGAAAAACCACTTCTGTCATGTAGAAGGAGCTGGTCAGGAAGACTCTTCATAAGTCTGAATCCAGTTTCATGCACTTATTACCTGTGTGACTCTGAGCAAATCATTTAATTCTATTAGCCTCAGTTTCCTTATCTATAAAAAGACTATAAAGTGAGAAGGAAATGGCAAACAATTCCAGTATCTTTGGGAAGAAAACCCTAAATGGAGTCAGGAAGAGTTAAACAGGAATGATTTAACAATAACAAAATCTTATGATTTAAGGTACATCAAAATGACCCATTTTTATCTTCCCCTGCAATCTCACTTCCCAGTAGCTGAAACATTACATTAAATGCTTTCAAATACCTAAAATGATCCTCACAACAACCCTATGAGCTAAGTGCTATTATGATACCCATTTACAGTTGAGGAAACTGAGGCAGGCAGACAGACGGTCGCAAAGCTACTAAGTGTCTGAAGGATAGATTTAAAATATTGGTCTTCCTGATTCCAGAACAGAGACTATTCACTGTCCCCCTTAGCTGCCTCTGTGAAGATAACACAGGGGACATTCCCTTCAGACTCCACTTTTCTTTCCATCCTGATCATTAGAAGATCTCCCTCCTCCTCCTACCTCCCCTTCCATTCCACGAGGGCTAAACCCCTATTCTACAGATCAATGCCCCATCTACAAGAGACATTCGGTTTGAATTTCTGTCCTTCCCCCCCACCCATCCAACTCTCCATGTAGTTGACTGGCTGTACTCAAATACCTCCTAAGAACCAGGATGGCTTACATAGAGGGAGCAGTGTATGCTGACCAAAGAAAATACTCCAGCACGCCCTTTAAGGAAGCTAAGTCTCGGATATGTGTCTGATTCTCCTAACCAGTCACAGCTGGGTCTAAGTATATCCCAAGCAAGCAGAGGCGAAGCCTTTGCATCAGAAACAGCTGTCCTCGGGCAATAATGTTCTTTTCCAGGTTTATCGCCGTGAATCATCCTCTCCTACCCTCTCCCGGCTCTGGGTAGCAGTCCGAGGTGATTACACCCTGTAGTTTGGGAGCCTTCCTGTTAGACCCGATTCTAAGTAGTTAGTTGATAGTAAGAGAGAAGCAGCAAAAGCTAAAAAAGGGTCCGTGGTTCGAGTACATGAAGCAAGATGGATGGGGCGCTCCCTCTCTCCTCCCAAGACGGCACTTCGACGCATCTTTTTCCCTTTAAAAGACTGGAGGTTCATTTTCACCCGACGCTGCCGGTATGAAAATGGACCAGGGGATGGCGGTGAGATGAGCTTGCCCCTACCCTTACTCCCTCCTATGCTGAGAAACCCTATTTACTCTCCATCGTGGCTGAGGTTTAAAGATCCATTCCATTTCCCGGCTGCGAGAAGATTTCGGGAATTTTTAGGTTTCCTATGGCTTCGCTATTTCTAGAGAACTAGGAAATCCCCCAAATTCCCCCTCCCATTAAATCCCACAGCCCTATCCAGGGCACCGAAACTGGCTTCTCCCTGTCCCCCTCACTCTTCCTCCCCATAGTCAGCTAGACTTCGGTGGAGTCCGAGGAAGGGGGTGACTCCGCGTAGTGGGACCGAAGGGAGCCCGTGCGGACCGAGTCTGATGCCAGAGACGGGGAGGACTACTAGGTCTCCTGCAACCCATTTTCCTCAACCCCCCAGTCTTCCTCCTCCGCTCCTCCGTCCGGTGAAACTGGTCTTCGGAATGGGAAGGAGAGCGCGCGCTCTGAGAGTTTTCACCAGACTTACCAGTTGTGAAGAGCAGTAGGAGCAGCAGGTACAAAGACTCCATCTGCTCTGAGCTGCAGGTGTAAGAGCGGGGCCGCATCGCTGACTCCTCTACAAGTACCTAGGCGCTCTCTTACCGCCCCCACTTACTCCGCCCCGACCCCACCCCCCCCACCCAGCTGACCAGTGCGAGAGGTTCACATTTACTCAGGGGGCTGGATACCTGGGAAGCGTCACTGGGCTGGGGTAGTTTCAGGTTCCTGTTCAAACTTTCCCTCCCGGGGCAGAGGGTTCCGTCCTTAATATCTTGGCTCTCCATCAGCTGAACTCAAGGCTTTTGGATGGGTGAGAAGGCAGTGCCTGGGCCAGAGAAGCACTTCCTTTCAACTGCTCTCGCTTCTCCTTTTCTCCATCCTTTTCCTGGAGCCCATTGAGTCAATATTTATAAAGTACTTTTTTTTTTTTTTTAAACAAATAGTTACCACTACAGCAGCAGTATCACTACTGGGTCTGTATCCCAAGGAAATCAAAGGATGGAAGGACGGAAAAAGACCCAGGTATGCAAAAACATTGGTAGCAGCCCTTTTTGAAGTGGCAAGGAACTGGAAACTGAGTGGATGCCCATCAATTGGAGAATGGCTGAATAAGTTATGGTATGTGAATGTTATGGAATATATTGTTCTATAAGAAATGACCACAGGAGGAATATAGAGAGGCTTGGCGAGACTTACATGAACTGATGCTAAGGGAAGGGAGCAGAACCAGTTCATTGCCACTACAAAAAGGGCTGCTACAAACATTTTTGCACATGTGGATCCCTTTTCCTCCTTTATGATTTCTTAGGGATACAGATCCAGTAATGGCACTACTGGATGAAAGGGTATGCACAGTTTGATAGCCCTTTGGACATAGTTCCAAATTATATAGTGGAGTTGTTGTTTTTTGTTTTTTGGGTTTTTTTTTTTTTTTTTTTGCAAGGAACTGGACATTGAATGAATGTCCATCAGCTAGGGAATGGTTGAATGAGTTATAGTATATGAATGTGATCGAATATTGCTCTAGAAGAAGTGATGAGTAGACTGATTTCAGAAAAGCCTGGAAACATGTACATGAAATGATGCGGAGTAAAGTGAATAGAACCAAGAGAACATTGTATACAGTAACCACCAGGCTATATGATGATCAACAGGGATGAACCTAGCTCTTTTCAATAATGAGGTTATTCAATTCCAATAGACCTGAGATGGAAAGTGCCATCTATGATCAGAGAGAAAACTATGGAGACTGAATGTGGATGGAAGCATAGTATTTTCACCTTTTTTGTTGTTTGTTTATTTCTTTCTTGTGTTTTTTTTCCCCTTTTGGTCTGATTTTTCTTGAACAATGTGACAAATATGGAAATATGTTTGAAAGGATTGCACATATTTAGTCTATGTCAGATTGCTTGCTGTGTTGGGCAGGGAGAATGTAAGAGAGGGAGGGAGAAAAATTTGGAAGTCTTACAAAAACATTGAAAATAGTCATACATGGGGCAGCTAGGTGGCGCAGTGGATAGAGCACCAGCCTTGAATTCAGGAGGACCTGAGTTCAAATTTGGTCTCAGACACTTAACACTTCTTAGCTGTGTGACCCTGGGCAAGTCACTTAACCCCAGCCTCAGGGGGAAAAAAAAGAGAAGAAAAGAAAATAGTCATACATGTCTCTATCCATGTAAAAATAAAATACTATTGAGAAAAAAAGGCAATAGCAAGTTGGACACAGTAGATTTGTAGTTTCATATGCAATTATCTTTTTCTTGTTTTATGTCATGGAACTGCTTTTTTTAGTCCATAAATTAAACATAAAATTAAATTTAAAAAAAAAAGAAAAGAAAAGAAATCATGGGTCAAAAGGGGAAGCTATGTCCTCCCAAGAGGGATTCCTTTATGCCAGATGATTGTCACACATCACTCTGTATTAATTCTCCCTACCTCCATTTTTCTCCCTCCTCTTTAAACCTCTTACTCTTCTGCCAGTGATCTTTATTGTATAGAGTGGCCCTTTCTCTCATCTGCTGAAAAACTTCACTGTCCTTTTGTCCACTTAGTAAAGTTGAGAAGGGCAGCTAGGTGGCACAGTGGATGAAACACTAAGCTTGGCATCAGGAAGAGACATTTTCCTGGATTCAAATCTGGGCTCAGAAACTATCTAGCTATTCAATCCTGAATTTAATTCTAAAAAGGATAAGAAGCTACTGGAGTTTTATGTGTTGGGGAAGTACAGTGGGAAATTTATCTTTCTTTCTTAGTTTTTATTTTGTATATTGTATATAACTAGCATACAATATCTGAGATTTTCAAAGCACTTTACAAATATCTCATGTTATCCTCAAAATAACACTGGTAAGTAAGGTGCTGTTATTATTCCCATTATACAGATAAGGAAACTGAGGTAGGCAGAGGTTAAATAATTTACCCAAAATCACACAGAACCTGAAGCTAGAGTGGAACTTGGATTTTTCTGACTCTAGTTCTCAATCTACCATTCCATTTAACTACCTGTTTATGTGTACCTTTCTCCCTCTAAGTTGGATGGAGACAGAGATAGTTTTTCAAGTAAATTCTGACTTTAGAACAATACCCAAAGCAATAGATATAGAATACACAGTAGGTATAGAACAAATACTTGTTGAATTGAATTGCTGAATTACATACAGGCTCAAAATTTTTTTCATCAGGTTTCCATTTGCTTTGAGTTCAATTTCATCAACTGTCCCAGTATTTCTTGAGAATTCTGCACATGAAAAATGTTTGTGGCAGCCCTTTTTGTAGTAGCAAGAAACTGGAAACTGAGTGGATGTTCATCAGTTGGAAAATGGCTGAATAAGTTATGGTATGTGAAGGCTATGGAATATTATTATTCTATAATGACCAGCAAGATGATTTCAGAGAGGCCTGGAGAGACTTACATGAACTGGTACTAAGTTAAGTGAGCAGCACCAGGAGATCAGTATACATGGCAATATCAGTATCATATGACCATCAATTCTGATGAACGTGGCTCTTTCCAACAATGAGATAATTGATGCCAGTTCCAATGATCTTGTGATGAAGAAAGACATCTACACTCAGAGAGAAGATTGTGGGAACTGAATGTTAAGTCACAACATAACATTCTTTTTTTTTTTAAATTAATTTTATAATTATAACTTTTTTTTTTGACAGTACATATGCATAAGTAATTTTTTACAACTTATCCCTTGCACTCACTTCTGTTCCGAATTTTCCCCTCCTTCCCTCCACCCCCTCCCCTAGATGGCAGGCATTCTCATATATGTTAAATATGTTATAGTACATCCTAGATACAATATATGTGTGCAGAACCGAATTTCTTGTTGCACAGGAAGAATTGGATTCAGAAGGTAAAAATAACCTGGGAAGAAAAACAAAAATGCAAACAGTTTACACTCATTTCCCAGTGTTCCTTCTCTGGGTGTAGCTGATTTTGTCCATCATTGATCAATTGGAACTGAATTAGATCTTCTCTTTGTTGAATACAGTATTGTTGTTGAAGTGTATAATCATCTCCTGGTTCTGATCATTTCACTCAGCAACAACATAACATTCTTACTCTTTTTGATGTTGATTGTTGCATTTTGTTTTCTTCCTTATTTTCTTTCCTTTTTGATCTGATTTTTCTTGTACAACAAGAGAATTGTATAAATATGTTTACACATATTGGATTTAACATGTATAACATATTATGGATTGCTTGTCATGCATGGGAGGGGGTGAGGGAAAGGAGAGGAAAATCAAGGCTCAATGTTGAAAAATTATCTGTACATATGTTTTCAAAATAAAAACCTTGTGGTTTTTTTTTGTTGTTGTTGTTTGTTTGTTTTGGTTTTTTTAAAGAGAGAATTCTGCACATGTATTGAGGATTTTGAAGATGGATTCTGTGATTATAAAAAGGTTAAGAGACTTAATTTCTGGATAATTAATCATTTTCATCCTTCACAGCTAATTAATAATTAGTGAAAGGGATCCTGGTGACCTATATGATCTTGGAAGATGGGTGTTCACAGTACTTTGGTTAATGATTAATGAGATAAGGAATATTATAATGAAAGGGAATCTTTTTTTTTCCCTGAGGCAAGTGACTTGCCCAGGATCACACAGCTAGGAAGTGTTGTGTCTGAAATCACATTTGAACTCAGCTCTTCCTGACTGAAGGGCTGGTGAAGGGGAATCTATTTTTATGAGGGGATGGAGGTCATGATTGATTATGTCACTTTACTCCCAAACCTTTCTCAAGCTTGGGCAATCTAGACCAAGCTTTCTTAAACTTTTCCCACTCATGACTATTTTTTGCCTGAGAAATTTTTTGTCAATTCTGTCTTAAATCTAAGATGAGATATTTCTGGAAGTGTTCATGCACGCACAGCTCAAATTGTTCATGTTGTGTGTTCAGAATGAAGATTACAGTGAAGTCAGTGTGATGTAACATTTGCAAGCACTGGCAGACACCTCAGATTCATTATGCATTTGATTTTGAATTGATTTTTGGTCATTGTGCATTCAGAAACCTTTTACTTTTGCTAAATTTTTTCACTATCCTTACATTTAGTCACACGACTCCATATAGTTTGAGAAGCTTTGATCTGCTGTACCACAAAGAAATCATAAAAGAAGGAAAAGGAGCCTCATGTGCAAAAAAAATTTGAGGAGTTCTTTTTGTCATGGTAAGGAATTGGAAATGGAATAAATGCCATCAATTAAGGAATGGCTAAATAAGTTGTGGTGTAGAAAGTAATGAAATATTATTGTTCTATAAAAAAAGGATGAACAAGCTGATTTTAGAAAATCCGGGAAAGATTTACATGTACTGATATTGAGTGAAGCAAGCAGAACCAGGAAAACATTGCAATTCATTGGTCCAAGGATCAAGTGATTCCAATAAACTTTGGATGGAATATGCCATCCACATATAAAAAGAAACTGTATGGAGACTGAATGTGATCAAAGCATACTATTTTCACTTTTTTTCTTCTATTTTTTTTTCCTTGTGGCTTTTCCCTTTTGTTCTGATTTTTCTCTCTCAACATGATTCATATGGAAATCTGTAAAAAATGAATATTTATGTATAACCTAATTTAAAAAAAAAAAAAAGAAACTTTGACCTAGAAAAAGTATCCAACCATACCTGAGTAGAATACAATGGACTTCCCCATTTGAATGGGGTCTGAACAAAATTGAGGGGAAAGTTAATCCAATCACATTATCCACAATATCCTTCAAATTGGGAGTAATTTCTGAATGAGGGAACAGAAAGGGAAATAATCTTCACCCTAATTCAGTAATTCATTATTAATAAAAGAGAGAACTCATTATTTCTCTCAGTTCTTTAGAGTCTTCTTGGTATAGCATATGATTTCAGGAGACTTTCTCAGCTTTCAATATGATAAGAAAGGAGAGTAGAGCAAGGCTAGCTATATTTCCTCATGTCTTTAGGGTTTAACATGAACAGTCTGAGATATTTTTCTAATGCTAAAACTCACAAATCCCTCCCTTTGTGGTTCTCCTCCCCCCATGATTTTCAGTTATCAATTACTCAGCCAGACTGAGTTAACTTTTATAAAAAGATTTTTCAATATGGCAGGATAGTTGGTGAATTTGGCCCATATATTTCCTTAAAAATCTGTGATACACGAATTTCCACTAGGTACAGAGCGATTGAAGCTTAGGGCATGTGTGGCAAAAGGATAGCTCATACTTTCTGGAAGTTCTTTTGCTAGAATCCCATGTAGGGTATAGCTTCTTTGCTGAGCTCTTCATAGAGCACTCGATCTTTATCTAGTCTATTCATGGTTTCTGATGCACACACTGCTATCCATGGTCATTAACTGATTTGAAAATACTGATGGGAAGACTTCTGGACCACTGAAGTTCATTATATCCTTTTTTGCTCCAAAGTCTGTGAGAAAGAGACTTTGACCCAAAGCCTTGGGCTTTACTCTATAGGGATATATCTGGAATTCACTTTCCATTTGTTTAAATCTTTTCAGTACTGTTAAAATTTCTTCAGTCAGTCTGAACACACTTCCTTTGCCAAAAAGTCACTTTAGTTGGTCAAGGATTTTTTTTCTTATTAATTCTAAAACCTATGATTAACTGATTGATTTGTTCAGCATTTTATCATTTATTTTAAGAGGGATGGAATGCCTCAATAGATTTACATAACCAATCCTCACTCTTATACTGGCTTTGCTGAACTGATCTAACAAATGATCCCAATATTTAGCATGAACCTAAATTAAACTTCCTCCTTATGCATTTGATTTTGAATTTGATTTTTGGTCATTGCACATTCAGAAACCTTTTACTGTTGCTAAATTTTTCACTATCCCCACATTCAGTTACACAACTCCATACAGTTTGAGAAGCTTTGATCTGCTGTATCCCAAAGAAATCATAAAAGTGGGAAAAGGACCCTCATGTGCAAAAATTCATTCACAGTACACATATATTAAGAATATCAAGTTATTAGGAGACACCCTCTTTTTCAGACCAAAGGCCCAGCAAGCAAGCTATGCCCTGAGCTTAGCGTAACAATAATCCTTTGCTCTCACCCTCTAGTTGACCTCAGCACAGCAAAATCCCAGAATTGTTTCTGGTCATGAATCCCAGCTGTCACAATTTTACTGTTTACCTCTCTTTAACAGGACAACACAACCATTAGTATAAGTATTGAGATCTCCCCACAAGAAGCTCTCCACACTAGAGGCAGGAATATAGCATCCTTGTGGCAAGCCATTTTCCTCACTTTGAAATTAAATTTCTGTTTCATTCCTGACTCTCTTGTCGCTAGTCTGCTTTGTTTGGCTCCAGCCACCTAAAAGTTAGAAGCTGGTTCTGATCAAATTAACAATTGCAGAGAACTTATATGCAGAGAACTGTGTTATGTGTGTAGGGGAAACAGAGTTTAAATAAAATTTCTGTACTTGTAGAATATAAAGTCTAGTACTGCTATGAGATAAGCACAGAAAATGATAATACACAACATTACATGGTAAGTTCATTACAGAATTCCCAAAAAAGTGCTACAAATGAAATCCAAAGAAGAAGATTGTAATCATTGCATGATAATGTCCAATTATGACTGCCTACTTCCTAACCAGGGAAAAGAGAGATTAAGATACTAGGAAATCAGAACTGACAGGGGATCTGAGTACTACCAAATATTTTATAGAGGCTCCAAAGAATGCATATTAACCAGATTGAGTTAATTTTTAATTCTTCTTATAATATTTCTTATTATGGTAGTATAGGTGGTAAATTTGGCATATTCACATACAAATATTTAATACCTCCAGGTAATAGTCAACAGTAGTACTGCCAAACAAAAAAAGGAAATACATGAGGTTACATGGTTTACATTGTCTGACAGTAGGAAATAGATTTATCTGCATAGATGATTTCAAGTTGAAATTTATCACAAGGGTTCTTCATTTACCATTTATAAGTACCTTCTGGATGCTAGGTACTAGAGACCCAAAGCCAAAAATGAAATAGGCCTTGAGGAGCTTCCAATCTAATGGAAGAAATTGATCTTTGTATCAGGAACATTATTTTTTTATTATTATAGCTTTTTATTTACACAACATATGCATGGGTAATTTTTCAACATTGACCCTTGCAAAAACTTCTGTTGCAACTTTTCCCCTCCTTCCATCTACCCCTTCCCCTAGATGGCAGGCACCCTCATACATGTTAAATATGTTAAAGTATATGTTAAATACAATATATGTATACATATTTATATAGTTATCTTGTTGCACAAGAAAGATCAGATTTAGAATGAAGGTAAAATAACCTGAGAAGAAAAAAACCAAAAATACAAGCAAATAACAACAGAAAGAGTAAATGCCATATTGTGGTCCACACTCATTTCCCAGTGTTATTTCTCTGGGTGTAGCTGGTTCTGTTCATTACTGATCAATTGAAACTGATTTGGATCCTCTCATTGTTGAAGATATCCACTTCCATCAGAATGCATCCTCATATAGTATCATTGTTGAAATGTATAATGATCTCCTAGTTCTGCTCATTTCACTCAGCATCAGTTGATGTCTCTCCAGGCCTCTCTGTATTCCTCCTGTTGGTCATTTCTTACAGAACAATAATATTCCATAACCTTCATATACTGCAATTTACCCAACCATTCTCCAATTGATGGGCATCCACTCATTTTGTATCGGGAACATTATAAACAGAATTACAGAATCTCAGCATCACAGGATGCAGTGTACTGAAAAGTCAAATTGCAATAGTCATTTAGTGTATTTAGAGTTATGGAATGTAATTATAATGCTCTGAGTCATAAAAAAAGATCAAACAAATGTGCTTTGCCTACAAGTATCAAAGTTAGAGAATGCTAACATTTCATCTTTTTCCTCCTCTAGCTTATTTTACAGATGGAAACTGAGGTAAACAGGTGACACAGGGTCACAGGGTCACACAGCTAGTGTCTGAGGCAGGATTCAGACTCATAAAGATCAGTCTTCCTGATTGTAAGCCTAATGTTCTATCCACTGTACCATCTAGTGCCTTGTGTCTTATGTTATACTTCCTCATGTCTTACACTTCAGCTTAATAAGCAAGAGAGTTTTACACTGAAATAATCAGCAGTCAGAATAGGAATCTATCAGATGTTGAGTTGAAATGAGCTCTTTTCCTCTTTTTCTTCCTCTAGCAATAGCCTCAGTAGCAGAATCGTTATTTGGTAGCTTTGTCTAAGGAGTAGAATGAGGAGGGCATAATTCATGCCATTGACCCAATTGTGATTGGTGGTGGTTTCCATGAACACAAAAATTTCCAACTATACCCTAAGTATATCTATTTTTCTGGATAAGGTTCTGTTCTGTGATGTTATAGCTTTCTACAGTATTGGACACAGAACCTGCTAGTATAATAGATAGTTCTGGATTTGGAGACAGCAAGCTCTGAATTGAAATCTTATTTCAGATATCTACTACTTGTGTGACTCTGGACAAGTCACTTAAGCTCATTCAGCCTCAGTTTCCTTACCTATAAAATGGATATAATAATAGTGTCCATATTACAGGTTTATTCTGTACAAATATATGTAAGGCATTTGCAAATCTTAAAATGCCATAATAATGCTAGCTATTATTGTTATTGTTGTTATTATCATAGTAAATGTTAGGGCAAATATTCCTTCATTTAAAAACTGAATCAAGTCTACATTTGACTTGAAATGAGACTCTCCTGCCATTTATACTATTGACAACTCATAGATAGCTGACCTAATAACATTCCTATAGAAATGATATTTATGCAAAGGAAGAGAAAATGGACCTGTGATTTCATTGGTGCAGGGAGTTAAAGCACTTCAACACGTTCTCTGAACCTTGAAGTCTGGGAATTTTCTAGAAAATTGAGAGGTTAAGAGCTTGCTTGACCAGAATTACAAAGTCAGTGAAGAGGGATAAAGTTAACAGGATAAGAAGGATAGTGAGCAAAATTTGGATGGAATATATATATATAAAACAAATACTTATAATTTAGAATGTGAATGGGATTAATTTACCCATAAAACAGAAATGGATAACAGAACTACCTGGTACTGGATAGGAAATGAATAAGTGAATTAGTGAAACAGAGTGAACATATTATACACAGTAGTAAAATATTATAGAAACTTTGTGTTTGACAAATAGAAAGATTTAAGTTTTGGGGATAAGAATTCAATATTTGGCAAAAATTGTTGGGAAAGCTGAGAAGCATTTTGGCAAAAGTTAATTATAGGCCAAAATACTAAATGATGTAACAAGATAAGGTCAAAATGGATATATATATATATGTAATCTAGATATGAAGGGAGATATCACGAGAAAATCAAAATATGGAATATATTACCTATCAGACTCAGGAATAGGAGAATAATATATGAACAAGAGACAGAGAACATTGTTGAGGTGCAATTTCGATTCTTTAAATAAGACTTTTATAAATAAAACCAATGTAATCAAGATTAGGCAGAAACAGAAACTTGGGGAGAAATTTTTCATAGTTTTTCAGATAGGGGTCTCATTTTTCAAACATATGAAGAACTTTGTCAAATTCATACCCCAATCAATGAATGCTCAAAGGATATATATAGGCAATTTTTGATGAAGAAATGAAGACTATATAATTATATGATAAAAAAAATGTTCTAAGTAATTATTAGAGAAATGCAAATTAAAACAACTTTGATATTTATTTTTGCTGAGGCAATTGGGGTTAAGTGACTTACCCAGGGTCACATAGCTAGGAAGTGTTAAATTTCTGAGGTTAGATTTTAAACTCAGGTCTTCCTGACTCCAGGGCTGGTGCTCTATCCACTGCATCACCTAGCTGCCCCTGATATTTACTTTGATAAAATAATTTATACCATCAAATTGGCTAAAATTATGAATGTTCTTCAACTAAGGAATGGCTAAAGAAAATATGGTATATAAGAAATGGTGACCTGGGGGTAACTAGATGGCACAGTGGATAGAGCACTAGCCATAAAGTAAGGAGGACCTGAGTTCAAATTTTACTTTAGACACTTAACACTTAACACAGTTTTCTAGCTGTGTTACCTTGAGCAAGTCATTGGACCCCAATTGTCTCATCCAAAAAAAAAAAAAAAGAAAAAGAAATGATGAGCTGGTTTATTTAGAAAAACAAGGAAAGATTTAGATTTATGAAAGAAAATGCTATCAACCTCCAGAGAAAGAACTGACATGTGCATATATATATATATATATATTATGTGTATATGTTTATGGATATATATATACTTGGCCTTTAATTGTAGACTTGAGGCAGTGGGGGGAGGAGAGGAGGGAAAACTTTTTTTTATAAGTGTATAGTAGAGAACATACATTGAAGCACAGAAAAGCTGGATTGCTTTGAAAACAATTAGGATTTAATTACATAAGTTTTAGTGAAATGGAAATTTATTGATTTATATTGAACTGTCTCATGTTCTGCTATGTACATGGAAATATTGTTTTTCTTTGTTTTTGATTTTAAATTTAAAATACTTTTTAAACATTTTGTTTTGCATGACTGTTGAAAGATTTTCTTTTCTCACCATTAGTGACATATTTACTCTTGAATTATAAACAAAAATGAAATTTTGGTTATATATGAAATGTGAGGGGTATGTAGAGCGGATTCCAGTGGTGGGTAGGAGATTGGATTAAGAAAAAAAAAAGTTATTGCTGCAGTCCAGACTCTGTCCCCAATACCAGGCCACCAAAATGATGGGATAAGGTAAGACTCCAAAAGCATTAACATGCTTTTGTTATGGGTATCTCAAAAATATTTGTATATTTAGACATTCTCCAAATCAAGGGATAAAGATTTTTTTATGCTGTTAAGAGTGGGCCAAATCCATAAGGATTTTTAAGAAGAAAAGAAATTTTTAGCAATTAACAAGGGGAAAGACAGGTTTCCTATTAGTAACCAGGAGGAAGACTCCATTAAAGGGAAGATACCATGAGACAGGACAACATGGCAAGCTAACTCTAAAAAGGACTTTAGCTATAGTAAAGAATATGCCATTAACTGATAGACTAAATTCATAGAGAAGTTAGGAGGCATCTTATAGTAAGAGCAGAATTTTTATGGGGAAATATAACCTCAGGGGTTTGACATCATAACTTGACTTTCTGATTGGATAGAGTAAAGATGAAGTTTCCAAGACCTCCACCTGAAGTGGGACTATAATAAAAAAAAATCCATAAACAAAAGGCCTACTTAATAATAAAAGGCCCAGTTAAGGCTGAAATGGTCCTATTTCAGCTCTTCCCAGCTTGCTTCAGAGAATATTATAATATTAGTGATTCAGGCTTTCTCTGCAAACACACACCTGACTATCTAAGACCTCAACAGTATGATAGTGAGGTGGCAGAGCAGAGGATTTGAGTTTAAATCTTGACTTCTTTATAATAGGCCTCAAACTACAGGATTATAAATTTACTTGCTTGTTAGGAAGTTCATTTGTTTAATCATAGGAAGCTAACTCTTTCTTTCTGCCAAGAAGCTCACCAATTCTAAAGTAGCTAATGATTTGGAAAGTCCCTCAACTGTTTTTGAGTATTTTCCCTCTCCTTTGTGGACTGATGGGCCTATGAGCACTTGGCCAATGAGCGATATTGTCTTCCAACTGCCCGAGCTGTTTATGGTTCTTAAATGTCCAACATGGAGACATCCTTTAGTGGATACTGATTGAATGCAGAAGCTGAAGGTTCTCCAAGATGGTCAAGATGCCTTCTCAAGATTGGCTGGTGGACTGGCTGACTGCAATATCCCACCTGACTCCAAGGTCACCATGGCTCAAACTTCAGATAATGGAGGGAATCACTACTGGCAACTGAAACTGATAATAAAAAACACAGAACAGAAATAAATACTCCTAAAACCATTTCTCAGAGCTGGGGTAAAAGGGAAGGCAACCAGGGCTAGGAAGGTCTTCCCTTCTCACCCGAGTTCATGGCATCCAAGCTGAGAGTGAACTGTGATCTTCACTCGGTGACTATAGTAGAAAGTGTCCCAGAAAATGTTAATTTTAAGTACACAATCAAAAAGGATTATGCCCACCCACAAGGGGCACATGGGACAAATGGCAATGGCAGGTACTTTTAAAACTTAACTTAGTGCTTTTCTGTTTCTCTTCCCTTTTGCCGCAGAAGGGGTGGTGATGAAGGAAAGAACCTTTAATAAAAGTTTAATTTATGCCTATTCCTTTTACAATAGAGGGCGTAAGGCTCTCTGTATCTAAATATACCTGAGTCACAAGGGTTTGCTTGTGTAATCTTGAAACAAATCACTTAAACCTCAGTGGACCTTAGTTTTTCCACCTGTAACTGGAGAAGGCTGGATTAAATGGCATTCAAGGTTCTTTCCAGATCTCAATCCATAATCTTAAAATATTTTGAAGTTCTTCCTAGATTTTCTGATTCTAGCTTCTCCCTGATTAAAAGATATAGAGGATCCAAATTTTTTAGGGAATAGCTATGGGTAGCTGACTCATGGATCTGAATCTTTTCAGGAAGTCCTTCCAGATAGTTGATAGGTAGGTGAATACCTACGTACAACATTAGATAGTATCTATCTCCTCTGATGTTTATACCAATATTGTAAGCCAATTTTCAGTTTCCAAAAGGAGAGCAAAATTTCATAGGACTTAAAACTATCTCATGGTATCAAAATACATTATAAACAGTTCCTTTAAAATAGTTCCTTTTCAGTGACCTTTAAATGTTTACTTGCTCAAAATTTGTCCTGAAATAGAAGACAACTGAATAAAGAAAGATACTGGGCATGAAAATTAAACTAATATTTAGAGTGTTTATGCATTAAGTAAAACCTTTTGTGAGAGTTAGGTGAGATGAAAGTCAGAATACCTGGATTCCAAGTAAAGATTAGTCCACTGAGAAGTCTAATGTTCTTAGGCAAGTCATCAAGTCTTTCTTAAAGCTCCTTTTCTTCTTTTAACAAGTAGGAGCAATCATCCATGTTGACTTTACAGAGTATTTGTAAGAATTATGAAGCATATTTAAAATCTCCTTTAAAATAAAACTGAAAATATTAAGAAATAATATTTTCTTCTAAATTCCTTTCCAAAAAATCCGTGGAAGATGGGTAATAGGTCAGTATGAAATGGGGATGGGGGGATCCTTTCACTGGGAGAGTGGATTAAGAGGTGATTTAATGAAATTTAACTCTTGTTTTCAACATTACCTGAATGCTAGGATCTACCCAAGGGAAGTTTTCTTTTCCACTATTTTTGTTACTGATTTCTGGAACAAACCCCATTGATCCTTCTTTAGATTGTATTTTGAGATAATCTATTCCTTGTTCAATATTTCTGTAAATGTTACCTGAAATCTTTGTAGGATAGATTTACATTGGGAGGTACATGGGACAAATGGCAAGGGAGTAAAAGTTAACAGTAATTTTTTTTGGCCTTTTTGGAGGGTGGGGTGGTGATGGAAAGAACCTTTAACAAAAGTTTTATTGATTCCTATTGTTTTCACAATTTGTTCATTTCTGGAAATAACCCTTCCTGCCCAGGAACTAAACCCTTTCTTATAAAAAAGAACATCCAACCAATCTGACAAAATATAAATAAAACATTTTAATGTTGTCTGCTGAAAAGAGACAACATATTTTCATTATCTGTTCTCTAGGGCCATTATTAGTTTTTCATTTACTCAGAGTTTGCCTTCCTTTTAGTGTATGAGGGGTTGAAAACTAGCACCTTTGGTGTGAAGGTTTACAGAGCCCTTTTCAAGGCTGCTTCTCCATCTTTGGTGTCCACCTGGTACCCTCTCAACTAGGTCTCTAAGAAACTGTAGCATGTATAGTGGCCACACCCAGGTAAAATTATTTCTGCACATGGGCTAAACCAGGCTGAGAATAATTGACAATGCCTCAAACTCTTTGGTGATTTAGGGGGGTGTCTATCCCAAGCATGATCCATTGGAATGGGCAGAAAAGAACAATTGTTCCTAAGTCCATGAAGGCAACTGAGGCAGGTAGCTGTGGAACATTTAGAGATTGGTTAGACATCACAGATGCTAAGGTCATCCATTGCATCCTGGGCCATTGCCAGTTGTTTTGATTTTTGCCTTGCCTTTGATGATTCTGGAAGAGAGAGTCTGACTTTATGCAAATTTGCCTCACTTAAATCTAATTCACAATCAAGACATCATCCTGTGATGACATTCTTAAATCAGATCATCAAGCATTTATTAAGCACCTACTGTGTTCTAGAGTCCATGCTAATCTCTCAGCATACAAAGAAAGGTAAAGCAAAAAACAAAAACTCAGCCCTGGCTCTCAAGAAACTCTCAGTGTGATAGGAGAGGCAATATGTAAATAACTGTACAGTAAGGCATAGGCGACATAAATTAAGATTAATCAACAGAGGCGAAAGAACTAGAATTTAGGAAATCAGGAAAGGATCTTGTATAAGAAGAGATGTTAGCTGGGACTTGAAGAAAGCCTGGAGATGAGGAGAGATAGGAAACAGCCACTGAAAATGCAATAACAGAGGGCAGCTAGGTGGTGCAGTAGAGTACCAGCTCTCAAGTCAGGAGGACCTCAGACATTTAACACTTCCTAACTGTGTGACCTTGGGCAAGTCACTTAACCCCAATTGCCTCAGAAAAAAAAGGAAAAAAAAGAAAATGCAATAACTGAGAGCTGGAATGTCTTGTTAGAGGAATAATAAAGTCAATATTACTGCATCACAGGATATAAGAGGAGCAAGTTAGAAGTCAGGCTCAGCTGTGAAGGTTCTGACATCAAATAGTAGATTTTATATTTGGTCCTTGAGGTGACAGGAAGGTCTTGGAGTTGATTGAATAGGAAGTAATATGGTCAGATCTGCATTTTTAGGTCAATTTAAGAATTGAATGGAGGATGAACAAGTGGGAAGAGACTAAAGGCAGAAAAACCAGCAGAATATTGCAGTAGTCCATAAATGGGGTGACTATATATGTATATTTACATCTACATGCATACATAGTTGTATATATACACATATTGTGATTATGCATGTGTTGTATAATGTACATATGTTATATATGTGTATACTATGTTGTATATTATATAAGAGTATATATAGTTGTATATATACACATATATTGTAATTATTACGTCTATTGTCTTCACTATTTTATTTACTCTATCAGTTTATATAACATTCCAAGATTTTTCTGTTAAGGAAAAGTATTTTTTTTTTTTTTTAGATAAGACAAATATACAAATTTATTTTGCTTGGCTACATTTATAGCATTTATTACAAAAAATGCAAGGATAATGACAGTCATTTTCATTTTGTTTTTAAAAGCTTTTTATTTTCAAAATATATGCATAATTTTCTTTTTTTTTTTTAAGGAAAAGTATTTTTATTTTGAAAAACAATAAGCATGAAACTTTCCATATGCAAAGAATAGCAAAAGAGGGTTTTATGTGAAACATTAAAATTTTAGTCTTGTTTAGAAGAGAATCAATTTATACTGAATTGTTAATTTACACTATATACCATAAAGGTCACTCTTTCAGATGAGCCCCTTTACTCAAACAGCTATTAGAGAAAGATAACGTGAAGGTCTTGAGGTTATCCTCTCAATTGATTTCAAGTGTTTTTCAAATTTCCCTTGCCTCAAGCTCACTAACTCTTAATCCATCTATTTTGGATTAAAGGTAACAAATCTCACAGCTTGAAACTCAGTTGCAAATAAAAAGGGAGAGTTGTCTAAAAGTCAACAAGAAGGCTAAGGTTGCCAAAAGAAAAATTAGCAGCTTATGGATACTGGTTGATATAGGAACCATGATATTGTAGAGTGTATGCTTGAACCAAGGTCCCCAAATGTTGAATTGAAAGGAGACTCTCCTCAATGCCAAAGTTTTGAAATATAGCTTTCTTTCCAAAACTAAAAGTAGGGAGCATGATACAAAGTCTTTCTTCAGTAGTTTAATTACAGTCATTTTTACTTTATTCAATAGGCAATGTTGAGTACTTATAATTTCTAAGCCAGGAAAGGGACAAGATATAAATGATCTTTTCTCAGAATTTATTATGTTCCTTTTCTTTTTCATTTCTGATTCTTCTCTCTCTTAACTCAGCCTTCAATTTTTTTTCCCTAGCTTTCTCTTTTGATAAAAAATCAGATCTATATTTGAATCTTGGCTCTGTCACTTATTAGCTGTGTGACAAAATCTCTGAGCCTTCATTTTATCATCTGTAAAATGGAGATAACAAAACTTTGCCTTCTCTGCCTCACTGGCAGATGAAAAAACCAGATGAGATAATGTATTGTATATGTAAGTAATTAATAAATTGAGCAATATAAACACAAAGGATTACTTTTCTTTTCCGTCCCAAATCAATCTACTGCCTACTTGATGAGGTCCTGATGGCTAGGTTAACAAAGAAAGCCTGAAGCACAGATAGGATAATTCTCTCTGAGGGAAGCCAGGACACAGATGGAATCATCTCAGATTTAAATGAGCCTTTTATACTCAAATAGGCCTTCAAGTGGACTTTTAGTACAGACCCACAAAGTGGAGGTCTTTAGAAACTTGACCTTACTGTATCCAATCAGAAAGCAGAGTTATGATGTCAGAACTCCCCAGGTTATATTTCTCTATAAAACATCTACTCTTTGTGTAGATCTTGGCTAAATCCCTTTTAGAGTTAGCTCTCCATGGAGTCTTCCTTATCACTACCTTTTTTCTTTCCTTCAGTTGCCTCAAGATGTCTTTCTCTTGTTTTAAGGAGTAAATCCTTTTTAGAGTCAGCCAGTTAGTTAAAGGTGTGATCCCCTGCCTCTTCTAACTTCCTTTTCATTTAGTCTGCTAAACTTCTCTATGGATTTAGGCTGCCAGTCAATGGCATACTCCCACCTTATGGTATTTTTCCTTTAATGGTGTCTTCCTTCTGGTTAATAGTGAGTTCCACTAGAGAACTTGTCTTTCCTCTTTTAATTGTTAAAATTCCTTTCCTTGCTAACTCCAGTGTGTTAATTTACATAATAAATAGTATCTGATAAATGTTGTCCCACGGCTACTTCATGTCACAAACTGAATTTCTATTATGCTACTTTTCTGTAATCTTTTTACAATTTATTGCTTTCCCAAAACTTTCATATTTACCACTTTATACTTAATGCATATATGTATTTACATATACTATATTTTATATTTCTTACTCATAGGTAGAATTAGATTACTTGGAGAAAAACAAGACAAGTGATAGAGTCAAGAATTAGGATAATTTCCTATGATGACA
Source organism: Sminthopsis crassicaudata (assembly GCF_048593235.1). NCBI lineage: Eukaryota > Metazoa > Chordata > Mammalia > Dasyuromorphia > Dasyuridae > Sminthopsis > Sminthopsis crassicaudata. Next base: position 432,822,282 of record NC_133617.1, on the reverse strand, counting down.
TTATATGTAAATTAATGAAGGTTTTGTGATATGTGACTGTACCTACAACTGTACCTATATTTCCAGTGTGCTTTTTTTTTTCTTTCAGAAGCTGCAAATTTTTTTGTGGGGCAGAGATGGAAGGAGATGTAGAAAATATATAGAAATGCCTGAGAGGAAGGGATTGTATTTATGCAAATTAATGGAGGTTTTGTAAAATTGTATACTGGATATAGTATGGACTTTCAGCGACTATACAATGTGGAGGTAGAGAGTCTAAAGGTAATATAGATGAAGAAAGGACCTGTGTTCTGTGGAGATAGAAATTCTGAGGGACAAAGTTCGGAGCCCAATCCATTTATTAGTAAGGCTAGCAATTACCAATAACTGGGGTCAGTAGCATTTTTCAATGACCTTTGAGTGAAGGTTATTATTATTTTTTTTTTTCACTAGCAAGATGATAAGGCAGCTTGGAGTTAGGAACACTCATCTTTCTGAGGTCAAATTTGACTTTAGACAGGGACAATCATTTAAGTTTCCTCATCTAGACAAAGGCAAACCACTCCATTATCTTTTCCAGAAAAAACCCAAATGGGGTCATGAAGAGTTAAGACACAGTTGAAAAGAACAAAAACAAAAGCAAACAGCAAAATCTCAAGCAAACCCAGGACCAAACTTGCCTCTAACTTGTGCATGGTCAGAGTAGAACAGAGTAAGCTAGAGACAGAAGAGTCAGGAATGAAACAGAAGTTTTAATTGCTCATCCACTTAGGGCAAGGTTGAGTTTTAAGCCTGAAAACCATAAATGGCTGAACTACATCATAGGCATTTTTGAGTCCTGTGAACAGTCTCCAAGTCATTATTAGGGCTGTTTAAGCCTGGTGGTTGTTCAGCAGGGGACAGAATCAGGATTAGCATAGCTAGGAGCAGAATCGAGGTATCTGCTTACAAGTTGAAGGATTATTAACAGATCCAGAGATTTGATTCATCACTTTGGCTGCAGCATGTCAGCTGCAAACTCAGCTTCTACATCAAAGTCCTTTGGAACCAAAGTAACATATTTAAGTAGTTAGAATAATCATCACACATATCATATTGATTAGTATGAGAATTATGGATCTCATTACAACACTAATTATGATATTGTCAGAATAGTTATTCTTCAATTCTATCAGACTCTTCATGATTCCCTGAGTCTGTCCAAGTTCATGTTCATAGTTTCCATGACTTTATCCATCTCATCCTTTGTAATGCTCTTTTCCTTTTGCCTTCAATCTTTCTTAACAGCAGGGTCCTTTCCAAAGAGTCCCAACTTCTCAATTATGTGGCCAAAGTATTTGTTTCAGCTTAGTTTTTGACCTTCCAGTGAACAGCCTGAATTAGTTTCTTTATGTATTGACTGATCTAATCAGTCAAGAAGAGTCAGAATTGAGATTACCTGATTCGGATCTCCCTTTCTAATTAATATCCCTTAACCACAGCCAAGAAAAAAGTGATTCTAATCATAAAGACTCTCCAGGGAAGGGAGTAGTCTTCTCCAGAGGGGGTTACTATTATATTTTAAGTTGATGAAATTTGATCTTTTAGGTTGATCAAGTTTCTCTTAAAGTGAGTGATGGGTGGGGTTGCAAAGATAATATAAGATAAAAGTTTGACTTTTAAGCTAGCATGTCCGCAATGGAAGTAGTGGGTGAAGTTTGCTAGGGCATGCAATCGAAAAAGGGAATATTAAATCTAGATGGATTAAGTCTTAGCAAAATATAATTAAAATAAAATTTCAATTTTGCATTTTCTATGAGGCCCTGAGCTTCAGGAATAGGTTTGTTTAAAGTTCCTGGTACTTTAATTCCTATGAAACTCCATGCTTTTGGCATAAGATGATTGTGTTAGGAGCATAAAGGAGATTTGGAAAGAAAGGAAACCCTGTGAAAATTTGGCCTTGGCATACTCAATACAGGAAATGGAATAGCAGTGATGTCATTAAAGCTTTTGCCAGGCTAAGGAGAGGTGAAAGAGAGTGAAAGGGGACTTTCTAGCATAATGGAGATAACAAAGCAGTAAATGGATACTCTAAGCACAGACTCAGATATAACATTAATAAATCTTCCCAGCCTTTTGAGACTGCTAAAACCAGGTCATTGCCATGTTAAAGTGAAAAGTCAACTTTGGGGGAGGTTGTTCTTTGCACCATTTACTGGGGAATGCGACTCCAAACTCGGAAGAGTATGTGTATAATGCTGACTTTCATTTTCCTGTTCATTTATTAATTTTTAGATGTGTTTAAACATTTTACTTTCACAATGAGCATTGAGTTTTTGGTCAAAGGATCTTTAATTGAAGAGTCCTTAGAAGTTACATAGTCCAACTCCTAATTTTATAGAAGATACTAAAACCTGGAGAAGTGAAATGATTTAGCTAAAGTCATGAATAGTAAATGGAAAACTATCCTGATTAGTGACTTGATGCAAATAATATATATGAATTATCTGAAATACCCCACATTGATTGCTATGAATCCAAAATTAAATGGTAAATGGTTTATATTCAACCTTTTTCTCAAATGAAAAATAAGTTAATGTTATATACCTGACAAAACAAACCTAGCCAATTTGCTTTTCATTGTATGTAACTCTAGTAGGTAAGTGATCTGATCCTAGAAAGAAAAAATTTCCACACCCTTGCTTTATAACCTAGTCAATATTTGTATTCCCTCCCAGAACAGCAAGAAAATGAGTTCCAATTCTAAGAAAGGAACATATGGGTACAAAGTTCTTGTAATTCAAAACTCTTTGCATGTTATATGGAGACTCTTTGGGAGACTGCTATATTTATGGACTTCATGCATGGTAATTGAAACCTCACTTGCCATTTCCATTTTAGGATGACATCTACTGCTAGCATATGTATTCAGTATTCATTAATTAGTTTATTCTAGTTAAGAAACTACTTTCAATTTCTATGCCATAATTTCATCTGCCAAATGAGCATCAGAAGTTTGAATTTCAATAGTGTTCTCACTTTATAATATGATTTAAGGTCTGATCACTACAAAATTTAGTTCCTTTAGTTCTTTCACATATTCTTCCGCTCTGCTGACCCTCTGGTCTTCCAAATACACCATGTTATTATTATTTTTAACTCAGTAATATAATTTTTTAAAAAGTAATTTAATTGGGATGATATTATACAGATAGATTAATTAGGTAAAATTGTAATCTTTTAAAAATTATATTGGATTTGGCTATCCATGAACAATAACTATTACTTCAATTATTTAGATCTAACTTTATTTCTATAGTTTCTGTGCCTGTTTTGACAGGTATACTTTCAGACTTTTTATACTCTGCATAGCAGATGTTGAATTGGCCTATGACCCATTCTTTGGGGCGTGTTCAATTGCCCTTCAAGTGTCTATTTATGAGCTCTGAGGATTGTCTCATGTGATGACTATCCACACTTCCACCTCAAACTCCTCACTCCACCATGCTAAAAGGACTTGGTATTTTAGTATGACTGCCATATTTTGAATTATTTCTAGATCCTCCTCATCCCAGCAGCAAGGAAGAAGGATGCTGCATCAGTTAAAAAAAAAAAAAAAAAAAAAAAAAAAAAAGATATAGCTTTTTTCCGAGACTGTCTTGCATCTATATTCCAGGTAGCATCATCTACCTCTAAGATTTCCAGTGAGGGGTAGAGAAAGGATGGCCCTTTCCACCCCAACTGTCATATAATAAGGGGACTCAAATAGACATGCTCAAACTATCATATAATAAGGGGACTCGAATAAACAGTCTGGGTCTCTGCCTGCCTTTTCTGATTTTTCTGTTTGTTTGTTTGTTTGTTTGTTTTTTCCTGATCTTAGGTAAATGAGAATGTATCCTGAGATGAATATGTGCAAGTTTGTTGGTGATCTTATTAGTTCAAGAGATTCAGAGCCCCTGGGTCTTACTGAGGCAGGACTAAAAAAAAAACAACAAAAAACGATTGTTACTAAGTGGCAGCAGTACAAATAAGGCAGAGAAGATAAAATCTAAGGAGTCCAAGTACGGTACACTTGCTGAGCTTTCCTACACACAGTCTTAGGATTTAGGAAGACTTGATGACTGAAAGATAGAAGGATTGTATTGTTTTGATTGACCTCAAAGGGTAGGTAGTATTAGGAAGAACTGTGAAAGTTGCAATAGCAGACTTCAAATAAATATAAAGAAAAAACTTAAGAAGATGTTGTCCATAAGTGAAACAGGCTACCTTGGGAAAGGGTGAGATGCCTGTCAAGTGAGGCATATTGACGATGTAGAGATTTTTTATATATATGTATATATACATATATATATATGATATAGATGTATCCATAGATATAAATATCTACACCATAACAATAGTCAAATAAATTTGAAAGATTTGCTACTCTAAAGTTCATGACTCATCATAATTTCAGAGGATTCACGATGAAACATTATATCTATCTCCTGATAAAAGGGTAACAGATTCAGAATGCAGATTAAGACTTCTTTTTTGGAGAAAGCCAGTGTGGGAATTTGTTGTGTTTGATTATACACACATATATCTACATCTATATCTATATCTATATAATGGAGGTTTGGCTTGGCTTTGGAGTTTGGGGTTTTTAGTTGTTTTGGGTTTTTTTGGCCTTTTCAAGAAGGAGATAAGGAAAGGAGAAAGTGGAACTTTGAAGAGAAAAGTACAATCATTTAAAAAAAAAAATACTATGTTATGGAAATGCTTGTTTTATTCCATAAATTAAAGATCAAATATTTTTTAATTTTTAAAATTTATTTTAAACTAAAATATAATATAAGAAAAGAAAAAAATTGCTTTGTACACAGCAGAACATAAGAATGAAAGATAAAGCAATAAATTTCCATTTCAAGAAAACCTATATGATAAATAGTATACATTGTTTTTGAAACTGTCTTTTCTTGCTTCTTTGTAGATTTCTTTTATTTTCTGCTGTGCACGTTTTACTTTGTTTTTTCTTCCTTTCCTTTTCCATCCCCATTCCAAAGGCTACTATTTTTTAGAGCACTCATATGCACATATAGATATGCACCCATATCTATAAACACATACATATACACTAATACACATATATGTAAGACTATACTATTTGTATTTCCACTTGTCTATTTCTCTGAAAATGGATAACATCTTCCTTCATAAATCCTACTCTTTCTATATTTTTCTAAATCCAATCAACACATCATTTCTTATACCACAGACATATTCCAACTCAATTACGTTCTATCTGAAAAATTGTCTAAGAAAGTTTTGCCCCAATTTTCTGTCTTCCTTCTATTCTTGGCTGCATGGGTTTTATTCATCCAAGAACATTTTAATTTAAAATAATAAAAATCATCCATTTTACACTTTAATAGTGCTCTCACCTTATAATACGGTTTAAAGTCTGATAACTACTGAATCCAATTCTTTCACATCTTCTTTCCCTGGTTTCTTGAAGTTCCTGACACTCTGCTCTTCTAAATGCATCCTGTTATTTTGTTATTTTTAACTCATCAATATAATTTTTTAAAGTAACTTAATTGGGGTGACATTATATAAATAAATTAGGTAAAATTGTCATTAAAAAAAATTATACTGGATTTACCGACCTATGAACAATAGCTATTACTTTAGTTATTTAGATCTAACTTTACTTGTATAGTTCCTATGTCTATTTTGACAGGTATACTCTCAGACTTTTTATGCTATCTAATTATTTTAAGTGGTCTAAAACAATATTGATTAATATGGCTTACATATAATGTGGTTTCTAAGTTTTCTCTTTTGATTAAATATATTTTAGCTTTACTTTTTTGAGATCATGATTGCTAACTCCTCCTTTTTTTTTTTTTAACATAATTCTATTCCTGATCTTTATTTTATGTTTGTGTGTATATTTTACTTTTATAGTATTTCCTGAAAGTGACATAAAATAAAATAAATTTTTAAAAGAATTGTTTTAAAAAAAGAAGGGATAGATTAAGATAATCAGATTAAAATGCCTCCTATTTCACTATTGTCTTTGACCTATGCCAGGAATTGTATGTTAGGTTGGTGCCTTAGCAGACAGTTTCCAAGTAATGGTTTGCCAATGCTTCTCTCCTCCCACCACCTTCCCAGTATAGCTAACACTGATGAGATTTAAAGTACAGTTGAATATTTTAATACTGCTATAGCACTGATTGTGTTTAAATCTCTATTCCTTTAAAATAGGTGAAAGAAAGACAGTGTGAATAAGATCAAAATAAATGAGATCATTACTTAATATATGGCAGTTGATGCCCTCTGATATTATTACCTAAATTTCATACAAAATATTTTGGACCATGAATCTTGGCACAGTGGTGCTTGCTTTTTGTTTTGTCTTATTTTTTGCCTAATTCAAGACTGCAGCAGTGACTGGATTTCTCCCAAATGTCCTTGGCTGGCATTAACAAGCATGTTTATTCAGACTTGTTTCTCTAGGTCTTTTTTATGCTAAAAATGAAAGTTTCTGTGCAGATTATAGGGTTCTTGTCTGCTTCTTTAAGTTGGGAAAGCCAAAGAAAATCAAAATAAAGCCTACAAACATAACCTAAGATACTAAGATAACCCAGTACAACACTAATAAGGCATCATTCTTTTTCAATTTAATATTTTCAATTAACAAAAAATCTATTTTTTTCTCCCACTTTCTCCCATTGGAAAAATATAATAGCTAGCATTTACTTAGTACTTTTAAGGCTTGGAAGATGCTTTACGAATAACCCTATGAAGAAGGTGCTATTTTTGTCCTTGCTTATAATTGAAGAAACTGAGGTGAACCAACATTAAGTAATTTGACTAGGGTCACCCAGCTAAAGTTGTCTGAGTTTGGATTTGAACTTATGTTTTCAAGATTCCATGTCCTGTATACATATATTGTATTTAATTTATACTTTAACATATGTAACATATATTGGTCAACCTGCCATCTGGGGGAGGTTGTGGGGGGAAGGAGGGGAAAAATTGAAACAAAAGGCTTGGCAATTGTTAATGCTGTAAAATTACCCATGCATATATCTTGTAAATAAAAACTATTAAAAAAAAAAACTCCATGTCCAATCCTCTATCTATAGCATCAAACCTTGTAACACAAGTTCCTGCACTCTGAGTCCACTACTTTTCTGTCAATGAGTAGCATGTTTCATCATTTGTCTTCTGGAATCATGGTTGGTTATTGCTGGTTAGAGTTCTTAAGTTTTTTCAAAGTTGTTGCCTTTACAATGTTTCATTATATCTCTTTTTTCTGGGTAATTAATCATGTTATTAATTATGGCTAGGAAATAATGAATAAAAGAATGGTCATTTGTCCATCTTATAAACCAAAGATGGATCATGGCAGCTTCTTAAAACTTATATGCCCTTGGAAAAGCAAGTATACCCAACAGGTAGCAATCTGCTCTAATTGGTTAACAGTTAATGAGAAGAATGAATGTTATGAAGAGAGGTAGACTTATTCTTCTGAAGATCTGGGGAGACAATCCCCCACGCCAGACAATCTAGAGAAAGGACCTACACATGCACATACCTTTACCCCCTCAACCAGGCCTGAGTAGAAGAACAAACAAAATCACAAAAAACTTTTTACACAAATAAAATCAGATCTAAACAATTGAGCTTTCATTATTTTTTAAAGCACATTATTTATGTACTATGATAAAATGAGATCATGTTTATAAAGCATTTTGCAAACCTAAAAGTTCTGTATGAATGCTAGCTATTATTACCATATGCCATATTTTTTCATCCATTTCTCCAATTCTTAGGCAATCCTTTATTTCCAGTTCTCTTCCACTACAAAAAGAGCTGCTATAAATTCTTTTGCATATATGGATTCTTTACCTTTTTGATTTCTTTGGGACTCGTACTGTTTTGTCTAAGGATGTATAATGTTTATAATATAGTTCCAAATTGCTTTCCAAAATAGCTAAAGCAATTTATAGTTCTACCAAGAGTACATTAATGTGCTTCTTTTACCACTGTTCCTACAACATTGTAATTTTTTTTTGGTCAACTTTGCAAATGAGAGTGGAATTCTTTCATTTTCATTTTTCTAATTATTAGTGATTTGGAAAATTTTTAATAATAGGACATTTGCATACCATTGCTACTAAGCTGAAAAGTGAATCTATCAGTGACTATCCTAATTCTGATAAGTAGGATTGATTAATGTGAACTTTTCCCTTACTTACAGAGATGCATCTATGTTTTCATCAGTGTTAGTGCCATCTTTGCTGCTACAGATTGCAAGCCTTTCTGGGGTTTCTCCTTTTATATGATTTTTTTTCTCTAAATTTTTCATAGAAGATTGTCTCAGTGTTTTTTGTGTGTTTGTTTGTTTGTTTGTTTTGTTTTTGTTTTTGTTTTGTGTTTTGTGTTTTTTTGTTCCTCATTTCCTTTTTCTTCCCTCAAGTCAAACCATCATGGGAATACAATGAAAGGCAGAAAAAGAGTTCACAAACCTAGAGTATATCCAGTTTGTTTTTATAGGACAGTGGGGACTGAGGTTCTTTCTTTTCCATCACTAAGATTGGGGCTTGCTCTTATCTTCTATCCTCTGATGTTCTTCTCCCAGTTATAGACTTGGCTTTTTTTTCCTTTTTCTTTTAAACAAGTCAAATGTACAAGTCAATATGCCTTGGGGCTCATTGGTCCACACCCCCCCAATTCTGGACTAGTTTCTGTTGACTTGGAGATGATTCAGCAGCTCATTAGACACACTTCTTAATTGCCTCTCCCACTGCAAGGATTGAGTCAAAAACATCTTTGATACACAGTTCTTAGATACTCTCAAATTTAACAGTTTTTTGAGTGGTAAGACATTGCAGACAATCCATTCCAAACTACTCAAATCTTTTCTATATTTGTCTTTCTTCTTTTTTACAAAGTGTGGAAATTAAAATTATTCCACCTATAATAAAGAGAGACTGAGACAGAGGTCTGAGCCAGTGGCACTTTATTAAAGGGTCCATGGTCCCCTCTAATGAAGTGGACCTCAGATCTTCCTGATGATCTGAGTTGCCATCTCCTTCCTGAACTTATTTTTATAGGGCTAAATATCCAGTCAAGAACAGTTATTCCAAATACAGAATAATTCCATTGGTTGGCATGCAATGCATAAAGTAAAATAAGTCAATATGTCAGCAAAATCATAAGTTGGGTGAAACAAGGAATATCTGTACATAGGATGGACAGGTTTCTCCTCAATTTGGGTAGGAGGAAATGATATGAACTGTCATGGTCAGGGACCTAAGTGGTTTTAAATTGGTCATCTATTCCTGTTGGACAAGTGATTGGTTAGAAAGTATAAAAATATTTTGTACACATATATATTGTACCTAGAATATACTATAACATATTTAATATGTATGGGAATGCCTGCCACGTAGGGGAGGGGGTGGAGGGAAGTAGGAGTACAAGGGATAATGTTGTAAAAAATGTTATAATTATAAAATTAATAATAAAAAAAAGAAAGTACAAAAATATTTTGTGGCACTTTCCATGCAGTTGTGATCTCTGTCATACTAGGCTTGGTCACTACAACAAGGCAAAACAAGAGTGGAGGGCCTTTAATTAACTAGTATACTGTAGTATACTATAGTATAGCTAAATAAGTGAACTTAGAATCTGTAGCCCCCAGCTCTGGGGTCTTATATATAGAACTTTGATATGATTCTTATCAAATTGATTAAAATTGATTGAAATAGAATAGGGGTCCAAAATGAATTACTTCTCTCAAAAATTCAGTTCTAAATAATGATGAATGTTGGAGGGGATGTGGGAAAACTGGGACACTGATACATTGTTGGTGGAGTTGTGAAAGAATCCCGCCATTCTGGAGAGCAATTTGGAACTATACCCAAAAAGTTATCAAACTGTGCATACCCTTTGACCCAGCATTGCTGCTATTGGGCTTATATCCCAAAGAAATACTAAAGAAGGGAAAGGGACCTGTATGTGCCAAAATGTTTGTGGCAGCTCTTTTTGTTGTAGCTAGAAACTGGAAAATGAATGGATGTCCATCAGTTGGAGAATGGTTGGGTAAATTGTGGTATATGAAGGTTATGGAATATTATTGCTCTGTAAGAAATGACCAACAGGAGGAATACAGAGAGGCTTGGAGAGACTTATATGAACTGATGCTGAGTGAAATGAATAGAACCAGAAGATCACTATATACTTCAACAACAATACTGTATGAAGATGTATTCTGATGGAAGTGGATATCTTCAACATAAAGAAGATCCAACTCACTTCCAGTTGATCAATGATGGACAGAAACAACTACATCCAGAGAAGGAACACTGGGAAGTGAATGTAAATTGTTAGCACTACTGTCTATCTACCCAGGTTACTTATACCTTCGGAATCCAATACTTAATGTACAACAAGAAAATGGTATTTACACACATATATTGTATCTAGGTTATAACACATGTAAAATGTATGGGATTGCCTGTCATCGGGGGGAGGGAGTGGAGGGAGGGGGGGGATAATTTGGAAAAATGAATACAAGGGATAATATTATAAAAAGAATTACTCATGCATATATACTGTGAAAAAAATTCTAAAAAAAAAATTCAGTTCTATTTCCTCAAAACATCAAAGAACAAGAAAAAAAGTATGGATATCATCTCTTTTTATGATGACAAAGAATTGGAAATCAACTGGGAAATAATTGAACAAATCATAATACATGAGTATGATGGGGAATGATGTTGTTCTTCCTTTTCCAAGAGGAGGGATGACATTATGGGGTAATATCTTGATTTGAGGGTGAATTAGATTTAATTGAAGCCATGTTGCACAAAGTAATCAGCTTCACTCTCACTCTCACACAGTCACTAAAGCCCAGTGGCAATGTAAAAGTGGATGACCTGGACATCTGTGATTTCTGACCAAGTTCTAAGCAGTCCACAATGCCTGCTTCAGCTACCTTCAAGGCCATGGAACAAATTGTTCTTATCTGCCTGTTCCACAGGTGTAAGTCTTAAGATGGTTGGGATAGATATTCTCCTGACTCACCAGAGTGTTTGAAGCATTGGTAATTACCCTCCCCTGGGTGTTGTGGTGAGAGTTGGGTGACAAGTGGACACCACTTGAGCAGCCTCACACCAGAGGTGCTTCCCAAAAACCTACCATGGTGAAATACTGCTGTGCCATAAGAAAAGATAAAGGAGATGATTTTAGAGAAACTTGGGAAGACTCTTAAGTGATACAAAGTGAAGTAAGCAGAACCAGAAGTACAACTTATGCAGTAATAACAATATAGAGACAAACAACCTTGAAAGACTCAGGAACTGTTTTTTTTTTTTTTAATGTAAAATAAATTTAATATTTTCCCAATTACATGTAAAAACAATTTTAACATTTTTTTTCTTGATTTTTAGCTCCAAATTTTCACTTCTCCCCCAGAGAAGGATAGTGATTTGATGCAGATTATACATTCTGGTTATGCAAAATAGATTTACAGGGACTTAGTTACATCAATAGGATGATCAACTAAAATTGCAAAGGATTTATGATGAAAAGTGCTTTTGTTTGTTTGTTACCTTTTCCTTTCTATGTTTTATTCCCCCTTTTGACAATTTATTTTGCATAACATGATGAATATAGAAATATATTTTGAAGAATTGCATGTTTAACCTATATTGATATCTTGAGGAGGCAGAAGGAGGGAAGGGAGAACCCAAAGTTTTGCAAAGATTAAGGTTGAAAACTATATTTGTATCCATTTGTGGCATAAAATATTTTTAAAATACAAATAATTTTTAAAAAACAAGAAAAATGCTATCTATCTTTGCATATAGAGCTAATGGAAACTTTGCATGTAGAACTGATAATTGAAACATTTTTTTGGGGGGGGTTGCCTAGCTATTTAGAGACTTTGTTTTGAAGCACTGTACATATTTATAATGAGTTTTGGTTTTCTTACCTTCTTACCTTTTCTTACCCTTACCCTTCTCAGTGGGGAGGGAAAGGAAGAGAAAGAGAATTTGGAACAGAAAAAAACAAAAACAAAAACAAAAAAAAAACACTTTGGTCAGGTGGGAGATGCCCTTTATCGTGAGATCATAATAAATCCCTTTTTGCTTTTTTCTTACTTTGAGAGTCTCTGATTGCTTTTGTTATTGCTACTGTTCCATGAGCTCTCCCATCTTTCTCTGTACCTTGAGAGAATCCTTGAATATAGAGAATTAAGAGGTGACTATCATTCTGGTTTTTTGTTTCTTTTTGAATGGAAGCCTGAGATTGGACATTTCTTATGTTTGGGGATCTCCTAGTGAAGAATCACCTCAACTGAAACAGGTCAACACTTTCTCTAAAAATTTAAAAAAAAATTTTTTGTAAGCAGTCTTATAAAATTACTGGGGAGGGAGGGAGTTAGGACAGCTAGGTGCACAGTGGTTAGAGCACCAACCCTGAAGTCAGGAGGACCTGAGTGCAAATTTGGTCTCAGACACTTGACACTTCCTAGTTGTGTGACCCTGGGCAAGTCACTTGCCTCAGTAAAAAAAAAAAAAAAGAAAAAGAAAAAAGAAAAGAAAAAAATTTACTGGGGGGCACTGAGCAGTTAGTAAGTGTTAAGTTTAAACCCTGATGTTTTTGTTTGCTGCTACTGATGGTAAAGCCCCTAGATAATATTGAATTAAATATTGATTTTATAGAACAAAAACCACAAACAAAATAAAATCCTACTCCATTCCTCAGCTTGAACTTGGACATGCACAAGTGTCTTCGAACTGCACCTCTTATGGACAAACAATGTAAAGAATTTTATTATAGTGCCTGTCACATTATGGTAAAACATCCTCCTTCTCTGTAATGACTGGAGGTCATCATTTGAGTCATCTGGTTAGCCACCTGGACTATTCAGCTGCTTAGCTCCAATAGCTACTTGATGTCTCAACCACATCTCACTGAGGGGGAGTAAGGAGATAGCCGGATATTGGGGAAAAGTAATAACAGACCTAAGCAGACCAAGTATATTAGATAGATGAGTGGGCTACAATTTTCCTTGCTGGTTAAGAGAAGGAAACAATTAATTTGATTGCTCTTTCTCCCTCACAGACTGGGGTAGTTGCATCTGGATGAAAGGAATATGGAAGTGGCTGAAAAATTCTCTATCTTGTACATCAGAATATGAATTACTTTCAAATTCATTATCAATAGCATTTTTATTAATCATAATTAGTAGTAATTAATTAATAGGATGATTAAAAGGATATTAAGGGGTTTTTTTTGTTGTTATTGTTCTTGTTAAATGTGATGCTTTTCCTTCTTGAAAGAGAAGCCTAATCTGTAGCATGGTACAGTGGAAAAAATCAGTAGCTCCAAGGTTAGAGAATCTAGTCTATGTTACTTTTTGTCTCTCCTCTGTATATGATTGGCTCTTTTCTTTTCCTTGTCATTATGTATTTGATATCTTTGTCACCATTTCACTCATTCAGATCATGTTTAGTAAAATACTGCAGCCTACTTACAGGTTATCCCTAAAAGTTACTCCAAATCATCTCTGATATTTGAGATTTGTTTTTCTTTAAGTTTGATTCTTTGGAAATTATGGAATATAGTAACTTTTTTTTTTTTTTGACACAATTAAGATTAAGTGACTTGGCCAGGTTACCCAGCTAGTAAGTGTGTGAGATAGGATTTGAACTCTAGTTCTCCTGACTCTAGTGTTCTCTCCATTGTTCTACCTAGCTGCCCCTTTATGCCACGATTTGAAGGCCTGAGGCTTGTGACTTCTTTTTGTATAGGGAACTGTTAGTGAAGAGCTTCCTTTTCTGATGCAGATCAACACTTTTCTCTGAAACCTCTAGTATTAGAAAGTTGCCTGGGAGCACTGGGAGACACTGTCCTATTAGTTTTTTTTTTTTTTCTCCACTAAAAATGTATATTTTTTTAAATCCAGTGGTATTTTGTTTTTCTAATTACATCCAAAGATAGTTTTCAATATTCATTTTTGTAAGAGTTTGAGTTCCAAGTCTTGTATTCATAAGCGATCTTCATATAGTCACTGGTACCATGGGAAATAGTTCATTCATTTATTTATTAGGTTATGCATTTAACAATATAATTTTTAAAAATATTTTTTATTATAGCTTTTTATTGACAGAGCATATGCACGAGCAATTTTTCAGCATTGTTCCTTGCAATCACTTCTGTTCCAACTTTTCCCCCTCCTCTAGATGGCAGGCAGTCTCATACATATTCAACATGTTAAAATATATCTTAAAATACAATATGTGTGTACATATTTATACAGTTCTCTTGTTGCACAAGAAAAATTGGATTTAGAAAGGTAAAAATAAACTGGGAAGAAAAACAAAAATACAAGCAGTCCACATTCATTTCACAGTATTCTTTCACTGACTGTGGCTGGTTCTGTTCATCATTGATCAATTGGAACTGAATTGGATCTCTCATTGCCAAAGAGAGCCATTTCAATCAGAAATGATCCTCATATAGTATGGTTCTGCTCATTTCACTTAGCATCAGTTGATGTAAGTCCTCTCCAGGCCTCTCTGTATTCCTCCTGCTGGTCATTTCTTACAGAACAATAATATTCCATAACATTCATATACCACAATTTACCCAACCATTCTCCAATCAATTGATGGGCATCCATTCAATTTCCAGTCTCTAGCCATTATGAAAAGGGCTGCCACAAACATTTTTGCACAAACAGGTCCCTTTCCCTTCTTTAATATCTCTTTGGGATATAAGCCATGGAAAATAACTTAAAGACCAGTGGTAAATATATATATATATATATGTATATATATATATATATATATACACACATACATACATACATACATACACACACACATATATAATTTATTTATTTATTTATTTATTTTGTAATTTGCCCAGGATCATACACCTGCTGTCAAGTGTCTGAATTTGAACTGAGGTCCTCCTGACTACAGGGCAAGTGCTTTATCCACTGTACCACCTAGCTGCCTGTGAGATTCTTTGTATTTTAAATTCCTTTCCTTCCTGACACTACAATTAAGAAGCTGCTGACTTTTACGATTCAAGGATGAGAAATAAAATCAAATTTTTTAAAGTAAAAAAATTATTTTGGATTCCAATTTTTTCTCTCTTCTCCCTCCCCAAGGCTACAAGCGATCTGATATTGGTTATACATGTACAATCATTTTAAATATATTTCCATATTAATCTGTTGAGAAAGAAAAATCATGACTAAAAGGAAAAACCATGAAAAAGAAAAAGCAAACAAAGAAAAAAGATGAAAATGCTATTTTTCAATTCACATTCAGCCTACATAGTTCTTTCCTTTGGATGCAGATGGCATTTTCCATCCCAACTTTAATAGAATTGTCTTGAATTAATATATTGCCGAGAAGAGCTCTTGCTGTTTCAGTGTACAATGTTCTTCTGCTTTGGCTCATATCACTCAGCATCTTTCTAGATTTTTCTAAAATAATTCTGCTCATTATTTCTTATAGAGCAATGATATTTCTTTACATTCATATACCTTAACTTATTCAGCCATTCCCCAACAGATGGGCATCTAATCAATTTCTTTCTTTTTTTTTTTTTTCCCTGAGGCTGGGGTTAAGTGACTTGCCCAGGGTCACACAGCTAGAAAGTGTTAAGTGTCTGAGATCACATTTGAACTCAGGTCCTCCTGAATTCAAGGCTGGTGCTCTATCCACTGCACCACCTAGCTGCCCCCATCTATTGAATTCCTAATTCCTTTCCACTACCAAAAGAGTTGCTAGAAACATTTTTGAACACATAGGTCCTTTCTCCACTTTTATGATCTCTGAATCAAAGGATATGCAAAATTTTATAGCCCTTTAGGCATAGTTCTGAATTTATCTCCAGAATGGCTGAATCAGTTCACAACTCTACCAGCAAAACATGTGTTCCAGTTTTCCCACATGCCCTCAGACATTTATCATTATCTCCCAGTCAGTTTGATAGGATTGAGGTGGTACTTCAGAATTGTTTTAATTTGCATTTTTCTAATCATTAATGATTTAGAACATTTTTCATATGATTTGAAATGGCTTTAATTTCTTCATCTGAAAATTGTTTGTATCCTTTGATTATTTATCAATTGGGAAATGATTTGTATCCTTATAAATTTTTACTCAGTTCTCTATATATTTTAGAAATGAGGCCTTTATTTGTCCTGTTAGCTTTAAAGCTTGATGTTCTTTTCCTGAGGGTTGAGGGGAAGGGGAAGGATATTAATGTTAAAGACATGAGGTTTGGAGCAACTTGTACTTTTGTAGCACTAAACAATGTGAAAATTTTCAAATGTAATCCAGCTAAAATTTCTTTTACTCCTTAGTTCTGGGACCAGTTTGTTGTCTATTTTCCTGTCATTAAGGGAGGCAGCAGCCTCCAGCAGAGTAAGACAAGAGTTTATATAGAGAAGGGAAGGGAAGGAAAAACAAAAAAACAAAACAAAAAACAAAACAGAAAGATTGGAAGAGCAGGAAAATTGCATAGGTTCAGAAAAGACTTTGCATATTGTTTGAAGAATCTTGAATAAAGTAAACATGGGAAAAGTCCCTTTTTTTTTTAAGTCTGGGGAGAGAGAGACTAAGAGATCCAGGCAGAAAGACAGAGAGACAGAGAGAAAGAAAAAGAGATAGACAAATAAACCAAAAAAAAAAAAAAAAAAAAAAAAGAGCATTATTGGGGGTGGGACAACAGCTATGATTTCATCAGAAAGGGAGGAAGAAGAAAAAAATAAAAAGTGCATAGAAGAGAATAAAAGAAAATGTATAAGGAAACAGAAAGCAGAATAGTGGTACTTATATAGTTTTATTTTTTTTTAAGTAACCAGTGTGAAATGTAAATTCATGGTTTTATAGTGAAGCCTCTTTTTATGTTGTGCTATGTACATGGAAATGCTTTTTTGGGGGGAGGGATCTTTAAGTTCAAGATAAATAAAAATATTAACTTTTCCATTACCATTAAAAAAAATACATCTCATCAGAATTAACGGAGGAAAGTGATGCTATATTTATTGAAAGCTCACTAAGGCACTAAGTGGGGCAACTATATGGTACAGTGCATAGAGTACCTAATTTGAATTCAAATCTGGTCTCAAAAATGTAATACTTACTATTTATTAGCTGTGTGTGACCCTAGGCAAGTCATTTAACCACAATTGACTCAAAACAAACAAACAAACAACAAAAAACACCCTAAACTAAGGGACAGAAGTGAGATTGAATCATGCCAGAAATCAAAACACAGTCATTTTCTAAACATTAATACTTTAAAAGAGACTATTGCACTTATCTACCTAAATGACCAAAAAGACTATATAGTGGTTTATAGCTTATATTTTAAGAACTACTAACTTAGTGATCAAATGAATTAATGAATGTATTGCTCTTTGGAAACTTTAAACAAGTATGCATGGATGGATACACACACACACACACACACACATATATATATATATATATATACATATATATATATATATATATATTTTTTTTTAATATATACACAACTACTATTATTGCAGTCATTGTTAGTGGAGAAATTTCTAGTCTGGAAGTTCAATTATTGTATATTACTATATTTTTGCTTTTCACCTTCTCAGTCTGTCTTAGTTTTCCATCTATGAAGGGGATGGAACAATAATATTTGCTTCCCCACACTTCAGAGGATATAGGATAAATAAAAGATTTCTGTCCAAGTGAAGTGTTCTTATAAAAATTCTTTCCTAGAGGGGATACTGAAAGGGATTTCTTATATCTTTTGAATGAAGTCACTATATTCATTGGGCTAGTTTTGGGTTTGGTATAATAGGGAATTTAAGCTATTTTCAGAGAGGCTTAAAATTATGTTAACCTTTTTGCATCTTGAAACTTCTATTTTCATGGGAAAAAATTGGTGACAAATTCAGAGTTGCTGATTTAGTTATAAATGCTATGTAAGTATTCTTAGACTATAAACATTGAAGGGAAGAGATTATAAATATTACTCATTTCTGTAAATATGGGTGGAAGCAGGAGCCATTTCAATAGCTGGCACTTGGTGGGGTTTTTTTTTTTTTTTTCCCAGTAAGCATTTAACATAATCCAAAAAACATTTCTGAAATATTCATACCCTCAAATTCTAATAGTGGTGCTTGTTTGGAGATGAACTGGCAATAATACTTTTCCCTGTGTTTATATCTACTAGCCTCAATTTCTGTTATTTAGATTCAGAATGCAAGGGTAAGGAGCTTTAGCTACTCTTATACAAGGTGAAATTAGCCATGCAACTTTTTTTCTTTTAACCAAAAATATATTTAGAGTTATTTGTTATAGAATTGTGATTACTTTAGGGAATATTGAAGTTATTATTGAACACTTAGGTGGATTTTATCTTTCATCCAATTTAACAAATTTTATTTTTATTATTATGCCTGAGGATACAGAGACAAAACAAATAATTCCTGTCCTCAAGGATCTTACATTCTAATTTAGGATATGGGTGGGTAACTGCATGTACCCATATAAGTAAATAAAAAGCAGTTTCAGGAGGATTGCTCTGAGTTGCCCATAGAATCAGAGAACTGACTCAAGCTTAAATCCCAACTTTGTTTAGCTTATAAAGACTTTCACAGTCTAGCCCCAAACTATCTTCCTAGTTATATTGTATGTTAGCTTCTTCCCTGAAACTTATTAGGGGATACAACTTCTAGGGGAAATATGGCAGTAACCCTATGGCCACCAGGCCTTGGCAATGCTTAGTTCCACAAACAATGTTGGCAGTCAGATAACAATCTATATAGATCAGTAATAACAAAATTTCTGAGATAATAATAAGGTACATACCAAACCACCCTTCAATCCCACCTCTAAGACCATTCCTCAATTCTCCCTCTAAGCCATAAAATTAGCATATCAATGACATGAAGCACCTGATCTCTCAATTTTTTCTTATGAATTTATCTTCTTGCTCCTAGTTTTTTGCTAAATTCTTTTGGACCCCCTTACAATTACAATAAACTTTGTCACTTGACTTGGAGAAGGGTTCAAGCCTGCAATTTGTTTTGAGATACTTTGCGACACTGGTCTCTGACCCCCACCTTTTGGGGTCTCCTTTCTGAATCTCAACACTTAAATGTAGAAAAGCTGATCTCTTTTTTCATCAGACTCAAATACAGTTCTTCATCTCTTGGCTTTCTTAGTTGTTTTTGATGAGGTCCTCAATGTTAAGTGTGATTAGAATTGATAAAAATTAATGCCTTATGCAAACAGGAAAAAGACTCTGATCATGGAGATCAGTTTAGTTCCTTGATGCTACACTCTAAAGGTAATCCAGTCAGAAATCGAAGTTATTTCAAAACCCTGAGACTAAATTATCCCTATAAAACAATTTATGACCCATGGCTTTGCTGCTACCTTCCTTATTAAAAATTTTTATTTTTTTATTTATTATTTATAGTTATTATTTATTTATGAATATTTACATTATTTTTGTAGGGCTAGATGTTCAATCATTCAAAAAAAGCTGTATCAAATGCAGAATAATTTCATTGGTTGAGATGTGACATATAAGCTAAAATAAGCAAAATAATATATCTCAGCAAGGTCATGAGTTGGTGAAGTAAGAAATATCTCCACACAAAATGGACAGGCTTCTCTTTAGGTTGGTCAGGAGGAAATGGTACAAGCTATCACAGTCAGTGACCTAAATGGTCATAAGATTGTCATCTGCTCCTACTGGACAAGAAATTGGTTTAGAGTTACAAAAATATTTGGGGTAGACTCTATGTAGTTGAATTACCTCTGCCATGCTGGGCTTAGTTACCATGACAAGGAAAAACAAAGATGGAGAGAACCTTTAGTTAACTTCCTATAGTTAAGCAAGTGAACTTAGAATCTGCAGCTTATAGTTTGGGGCCTTATATGCAAAACTTTGATATATTCTATTATATTGATTAATACTGACTGGAATAGAGTAAGAGTCCAAATAAATCTTCTCTTATATTCACATATATATCATTTTAGACATATTTCCATATTAATTATGTTGTGAAAGAAAAATCATAACAAGAAGGAAAAACAATGAGAAAGATAAAGTAAACAAAACAAATGAAAATGATACGTTTCAATCCATCAGTCTCCATAGTTCTTTCTCTTGATGCAGATAACATTTTCCATTCAAAGTCTATTGAAATTTCTTGGAACATCCTATTGCTAAGTCTACCACATTGTGATTTATCACAATGTTGAATGTTCTGGTTCTGCTCATTTCACTCAGACTGATTTATATAAATGCCTCCCAGGCTTTTCTGAAATTAGCCTTGTGCTTTTCTTTGTATTGGATGTTCTCTAAACCTGAAATCCCTCCTTATCTCAACCTCACAGAATACCTTCTTTTCAGTGTTCCAAATCACTACTGATTAGAGAAATGCAAATTAAGACATACCACTACACACCTGTCAGATTGGCTAAGATGACAGGAACAAATAATGATGATGTGGGAAAACTGGGATACCGAAGCATTGTTGGTGGAGTTGTGAAAGAATCCAACCATTCTGGAGAGCAATTTGGAACTATGCCCCAAAAGTTATCAAACTGTGCATTTGATCCAGCATTGCTGCTATTGGGCTTATATCCCAAAGAAATACTGAGGAGGGGAAAGGGACCTGTATGTGCCCAAATGTTTGTGGCAGCTCTTTTCATAGTGGCTAGAAACTGGAAGTTGAATGGATGTCCATCGATTGGAGAATGGTTGGGTAAATTATGGAATATTATTGCTCTGTAAGAAATGACCAACAGGAGGAATACAGAGAGGCTTGGAGAGACTTACATCAACTGATGCTGAGTGAAATGAGCAGAACCAGAAGATCACTATGCACTTCAACAACAATGCTGTATGAGGATGTATTCTGATGGAAGTGGAAATCTTCAACATAAAGAAGATCCAACTCACTTCCAGTTGATCAATGATGGACAGAAACAACTACACCCAGAGAAGGAACACTGGGAAGTGAATGTAACTACTGTCCATCTACCCAGGTTACTTATACTTTCGGAATCTAATACTTAATGTACAACAAGAAAATGGTATTTACACACATATATTGTATCTAGGTTGTACTGTAACACATGTAAAATGTATGGGATTGCCTGTCATCAAGGGGAGGGAGTAGAAGGAGGGAGGGGATAATTTGGAAAAATGAATACAAGGGATAATGTTATTTAAAAAATGTTACTCATGCATATATACTGTCAAAAAATTATAATTATAAAATTAAAAAAAAAAAGAATACCTTCTTTTCTTCAAAATATAGCTCAATCCTCAAAATGAAGCCTTTTAGAAATCATCCTCCCAACCATTCAGCCATTTGTTAGTACTCTCACTCTCTGACTACCTTGCATTTAATTGTATAATTTATAAGAACACGAACCTGTAATGGGCCTGGAACTGATCCCCCTGTGAGGAAGGGAGCCGCCCTAATGTCAGTCATCTCCAGGATGTGGTTCCGGGTCGACTAATAGAGCTACGTGTCAGTAGATGCGTGGAACTATGAGTTGCTTGGCCATATAAGGAGAAAAACGGCTAGGCATTGCTAAAGGAGCTGGCCCCGCCCACGATGGGAGGAATGGGGAGGGTCCAAGAAGATTCTGTATAAAAGTCGGGAACAGCAACGGCTCGGGGAGACATTTTGGGGAGCAGACAATAAAGAACAGCTCTGCTACACGTTGGCTCTCTGTTTGCTTATTCCCCGCTCCTGTCTCCGGAGCGGGGCTGGAGACGTCCGAAGGCTGGTGGAAGCTAGAAGCACGCAGTAAAAAACTTTCGGTTTCCAGTGAGACTGCAACAAGGGGTGTGGCAAAACCCCCAACACAAACTATTCTCCAATGGATTAATAGTCAAAGGATATGAACAATTTTCAGATGAAAAGATTAAAACTATTTCTAATCATATCAAAAAATGCTCTAAATCATTGCTGATTAGAGAAATGCAAATTGAGAGCACTCTGATGTACTTCACACTTCTCAGATTGGCTAATGATAAATGTTGGAGGGGATGTGGGAAAACTGGGATACTAATGCATTGTTGGTGGAGTTGTAAATTGAGCCAACCATTTTGAAGAGCAATTTGGAACTGTGCTCAAAGGGCTATCAATCTGTGCATAGTATTTCTATTGGGTCTGTATCGCAAAGACATCATTAAAAGAAGGGGAAAGAAATGTTTGTAGCAGCCCTTTTTGTAGTGGCAAGGAACTGGAAACTGAGTGGATACCCATCATTTGGGGAATGGCTGAATAAGCTATGATATATAAATGTAATGGAATGTTAATTTTCTATAAGAAACAACCATCAATCTGATTTCAGAAAAGCCTAGAGAGACTTGAATGAACTGGTGCTAAATGAAGTGATTAGAGAACCAAGAAAATACTGTAAACAGCAGCAGCAAGATTATGTGATGATCAACTGTGATGGACTTAGCTCTTTTCAACAATGAGGTGATTCAGGCCAATTCCAATAGACTTGTGATGGAAAATCATCTGAATCCAGGGAGAGAACTGTGGAGACTGAGTGTGGATCACAATATGATATTTTCATTTTTTTATTGTTGTTTGCTTGCATTTTGTTTTCTTTTTCATTTTTTTTTTCTTTTTGATCTGATTTTTCTTGTGCAGCATGATAAATGTGAAAGTATGTAAAGAAGAACTGCACGTGTTTAACATATATTGGATTACTTGCCATATAGGGGAAGAAGTGGGGGGAAGAGAGGGAAAAAATACTTGGAGCACAAGTTTTAAAATTTTTCTATGCATGTTTTGGAAATAAACAGCATTAATTTTAAAAAAGTGATTAGCAGGATGATTTCAGAAAGGCCTGGAGAGACTTGAATGAATGCTAAGTGAAGTGACTAGAACCAAGAGAACATTGTTGTTTGGCAACAACAAGATTATGTGATGATCAATTCTGATGTATTTTGACAATAAAAAGCTATTATTTTTTAAAGTGCTGTTATAAATATTTTAACTCTTTTTCTTTTTGTTTGATTTCGTTAAGAAATAAGCCTAATATTATTAAGCTAAAAGTTATGCACAGTTAATGAATTTGGGGATAGAAGTCTAAATTGTTTTGCCGAACAATTGGAACATTTCACCCTTTTACCAGCAAGATATTCATATGCTTGTCTTTATACAACTCCTCCAAGAATTGTAATTTTCCTTTTCTTTTTAAAAAAAATCATCTTTGCTAACTGAATGGATGTGAAATGAAGCCTAAAAGATGTTTTAATTTGCATTGTTCTCATTATTAATGGGTTGGAGCATTTCTTTATTTGGTTGTTGATAGCTTATCTTGAGAATTATCTGATCATAACCATTGATTGTTTGTCTACTGGGAAATGGCTCTTGTTCTACTGTATTTATTAGTGTATAAATGTTCAAGGAGGACTAGCATCACTCATATGAGGGCTTACAGAGCCCTTTTCAAGATTGCTCATCCATCTTTGATGTTCACCTGGCACTCAACTCTCACCTGTGGCTCCAAGTATGCACAGTCCATACTCAAATAAACTGTCTTGGCAGGCAGTTAAAAACAGGTTGAGGGTAAAGGATGGGCCACAAACCTATCTGTGATTTAGTGGGGAGATGGTGGGAGTGTCTGATTTACCATGTAAAGACTTCTGTTAGTGAAATGGGCAACTAAGAACAATTTGTTCCAACAGTCATGAAGGCAACTGAAGCAGGAGCTGTGAAGAACTTAGATCTTGGTCAGACATCACAGATGTTATTTACTGTATCCTGGTCCATTACCAGTGATCCTGACTTTTGTCTTCCCAAGAGACTTCAAATACTCTGGAAGTTAGAGTGAGGCTGATTATTGCCTCACTTAGAGCTAATTCACACTCAAGTCAAGACATCACTCTGATGTCCTTGGATTTTTTGGGGGAAAAAAAGGAAGAACAACAACTGTTCAATTTATATAAAATCCTTACATCCCATTTTCTCATTCCAATCTTCCCATACTTCTTCATCATCTACAAAAATACTGAGATTTACCCTTGTCTAAAAAAACAAACAAAAAACAAAAATACACACACACACACACACATACACACACACAATCTCTTCATACTTCTCAAGTTGTTTTTCTTTGAGGGGGATTTAGGCCAAATCCAATGGACTTGTGATGAGAGCCATCTGCACTCAGAAAGAGGACTAGGGGTACTAAATGTAGATCACAACATAGTGTTTTCATCTTTTTTTGTTGTTGTTTGCTTGCTTTTTTTTTTCCTTTTTCTCATTTTTTTTCCTTTTTGATCTGATTTTTCTTGTGCAGCATGATAGATGTGGAAATGTTTAGAAGAATTGCACATGTTTAACATATATTGGATTATTTGCTGTCTATGGCAGGAGAGGGAGAGAGAAAATTTGAAATGCAAGGTTTTCCAAGAGTGAATGTTGAAAATTATTTTTCCATGTATTTTTAAAAATTTAATTAAATTTAATTTTTTAATAGTTTTTATTTACCAAATATATGCATGGGTATTTTTACAATACGGACAATTGCCAAACCTTTGGTTCCAATTTTTCCCCTCCTCCTCCCCACCAGATGTTAAGAGTATAAATTAAATACAATATATGTATCATGTATTTTGAAAATAAAAATCTATTATTAAGAAAAAGTTACTATTCTAAATCTTCCCATCCTTTAAGCATAGTACAACTTCTAGAAAAATCCACTTTCCAACACTTTATCACTTTTCAACACTTTGAAGTTTTGCTTTTGATTCTTCATTTAAACAATCTCTTATTGGTTAATTCAATGGCTTTTTTTAGTTGACATTTTTCTTGACTTCTCTGTAGTGTTTGATACTACTTAATGACCACTTCCTCCTCTTGGATTCTCTCTTCTTCCTCGGTTTAAGGAAATGCTTCTGTTTCCTAAATCTTCTCATTTTGCTAGATTGTTATCCATGAACTGTCCCATAGAAATGGATGTCTTTTCTCTTACTGTTCCCTTCTTGGTTATCTCATCTTCAAAGCAAAGAACTGAAAAGAGTTGCATTGCCCAACTGGCCCATTCCAGTTAGGTCCCCAGTGGGTAGCTCCTACTACTATTCACAGAGGTAATTGTCCTTCTTTCTGAAGAAGATCATGACATCAGGGAGGTGATGCTATGACATACAAGTGAATTCTGCAAGGTTACCAGTCTCACTTTCCTCTCTAGAGTCATTTGGGTTCAATGGCAAGATACAGATCAGGATGACTAGTGATGGTCCTGGATGCAGTGAGAGACCTTGGTCTTTTTAAACGAAGGTGTTTTTCTTTTCATTCTTCTTTCCTTCCCTTTCCTTCTCTCTACATAGGGTGCTCAACCCAAAGCAATATAAATTTTGATCCCTGAGACCTCATAAGATGTCTTAAGATTTATGTTTTAAGATCATTCCTTAAAAACAAAAACCTGTGGTTCTCATTGATTGACCAGCCATGGAGTCCTTTTTGTGTTAACAAAGAATTGTAAAATGAATGGATGCCCCTCAATTGGGGAATGGCTGAATAAGTTGTGGTATACAAAGATAATGGAATCTTATTGCTCTATAAAAAATATTGAACAAGCTGACTTTAGAAAGGCCTGGAAAGATTTACAGGTCTGGACAGATGGCATTTTCTGTTCATTGGGATTGTCTTGTATCACTGAACCACTGAGAACCAAGTTTTTTGTAGCTGATGATCACACATTCTTGTTGTTATTGTGTACAATGTATTCCTGGTTCTGCTTGTTTCAATTAGCATTAGTTCCTGTAAATCTTTTCAGGCCATTCTATAATCAGTTTGTTCATCATTGTTCTTATTATTGTTATTATTGTTCTTAAGGAACAATACTCCATTATCTTCATGTAGTACAACTTGTTCACCCACTCCTCAACTGATAGGCATCCACTTCTTTTCCATTTCTTTGTTACCACAAAAAGAGTTGCTACAAGCATTTTTGCACATGTGGGTCCTTTTCCCTCCTTTGTGATTTCTTTAGGATACAGACCCCAACAATGGCACTGCTGGGTCAAAGGACATCTGAAATAAGAACTCACTCTTTGAGAAAAATTGCGGGTAAACTTGAAAAATAATATGTCAGAAACTAAGCATAGACCTACATCTCACCCCTATTCCAAAATAAGGTCAAAATGGATTCATGATTAAAGCATGAAGGAGGATAACAACAAATTAGGAGAATAAGGTGTGAAGGGCTGAAACTCTTGAGTCAATGCACTGGGGTCAGACAACTGAGCACTTAAGAACTAATTAACGATCAGACAATACTCTATTAGAATATGCTTGGAAAATGGCCCTTCCCACTATTCTGTGCTGGCTCAATTGTTTGGGAGAATTGTGGGAGGGACGAGGAGGTGCAGTGAGACTAGCCAGAGTCACTTCTAGGTGGGAGACGAAGAGGAGAGGTCATGGAGATTCTGAGTGTCCATTCCCTTCACTTCTATAGCTAAAAATCAAGAATAAAGACCAAGGACTTTTGCTTATCCTGACTCTGGCTGATTCTAAGGCATCCAGGGTGCTAATGTGGTCATCACATTTGGTGCCCAATGTGGGACCAAGGACTCTAATTTCACTGAAGAAGTCCTCGGTGACCAGGAAATAGGGTGACTATTTTAATAGACAAACAGGGAACTTATTTTGTTAAGGGCTAAACTAGTAACCTTTTAACTCTGGGAGATGACTATGAACCACTATATAAAATCCCCAATCCCTCTATTTTTGTCTGCCTGCATTTTGTATTTCCTTCACAGGCTAATTGTACACTATTTCAAAGTCCGATTCTTTTTGTACAGCAAAATAACTGTTTGGACATGTATACATATATTGTATTTAATTTATACTTTAACATATTTAACATGCATTGGTCAACCTGCCATCTGGGGGAGGGGATGGGAGGAAGGAAGGGAAAAATTGGAACAAAAGATTTGGCAATTGTCAATGCTGTAAAATTACCCATGCATCTGGTAAATAAAAAGCTATGATAAAAAAAATTAATAAAGTAGTAACCTTTTCTAGCTGAAATGGGGCAGATATTAGGAAAATATTCTCCCCCATTCCCAGCCCACCCCACCGGTACCCCAAGGGGGCGCCATAGAAAGCATACTTAAGTTGATCACGGACAAGGCTTAATTTTAACTTGGTTGCAGATCTCTAGACTCTTGGATACATTAGAATGCATGTCCCCTTGGTTCTCAAAGGAAGAAGATATAGGGTCAGATAATTGAAAACTACTATGAGATCAACTATGTGAATACTACAATGATAAAAGTCCTGGTTCAATTTCCAAGGAAACATTCTATATAGACAACATAATACAATTGGCCTTAAAGAATTCTGCAAGTTATAGAAAAAGAAAAGTTTTCAGAGCAGCCAGATGAGGAAATGTGAGGAAAAAGAAGAAGACAAAGGACAGATTTATAGCAATATCCCCAGAGGGCATGTGGAATTAAGTGAGGATGAAGGGCTTGGTGATTCTCCCTCTGACCAGGCAGCTTCAACTCCACCTAAACCAGAACTGGTTCTTGATACACCCCCATCAACTTTACCTTCCAAGATGGAGGGAGGAGGAGGAGTGGGAGGGGCAGTGATATCACCAGCACCTCCCCCCTAGCAATCACCCCCTCCTATGACTAGATTGAAAAGGCCCTACTTAAAGCCACAGAAGAAGGGCAGGATTTAGTTGATTTTAAAATAAGAATGTATCCTGTGATTCGACAGTTTAACTCTTCAGTACAAGAAAGTAGAAGATACACTGCTTTTGATCTAGAAATCCTCAAAGACTTGAAAAAGGCTTGTACTCTATATGGGGCTGCATCAGCTTATGTTAAGATGTTATTACAGAATCTGGCTTATGAAGTCTTAAACCCTAGGGACTGGAAATCTATAGCAAGGACATGCTTAGAACCTGGACAAAACTTGTTGTGGCTTTCTGAATATAGTGAGCTCTATAGGATACAAGCCCAACAAAATAGTCACAGTGGAGCTAATCCTCCAATCACCAATGACCAACTAACAGGTGTAGGTTCTTAAGCAGACATTTCAGTACAGATTAATTATCCCTTAGCAGCATATGAGCAAATTGCTGCTGCTGCTATCAAAGCATGGGATTTTCTTCGTGGTAAAAATGACAAGGGTGAGACCTTCACAAAAATAGCACAAGAGCCAAATGAATCCTTTGCTGATTTTGTGGAACCTTTTCAGACAACTGTCATATGGACTAATGGTGAAAATGCAGTAACAGAAATTATGACAAAGCAACTTGCTAAAGAAAATGCTAATGAGGTTTGCAGAAGGATTATACTATGACTCTGCAAGGATGCTCCTTTAGAGGAGATCATAAGACGCTGTGCCACAGTGAGCACAAATACCTTTTATAGTCAGGCTATGATGCAGACTTCCCAAGATCCCAATATGGGAAGACAGGGTCCCTTTTGGCAAGGGACTTCTAGAGAAACTCAACAATGCTTTCAATGTGGTAAAGTAGGGTATCTGAAAGCTCAATGTTGGCATAGAGACAGAGAAAACAGGGTGGGAGAACAAAACCCAATACTCCATGTCCAAAATGCAACAGAGGCTTCCATTGGGCTTCAAAATGTAGACTGATTCAGGGAAACGGGACGAGGGGTCCAGCACCAGGGTCCAAGGCAAAAAATACTTGGGGCATAATGGCAGCTGATGCTACACCCAGAGAGTGCCTAGAAGTTCAATACCCAGATATGACCAATCAGGCAGGAAGCCATCTGATGGAAGAAAGGGATTATACAATCAATCAGCCAGGAAGCAACCTGATGGGAGAAAGGGATTGGAATTAGGAAAAATAGAGTTGTATGCAGCTGGGACAACTGAGATACCCCCTGGGGAGGTGAAATCTGTTCCGGATCCCTTGCCTCCAGGCACAGTAGGGTTGACCATTTCATCTCTTGAGAGTACTTACAAAACAGTATTCATTCATACGTTGATGTGGGAAACTGGGGAATGTATAGATAATATCCCACTCACTAATACAGGTAGACAATATGTGACTTATCAACCAAGAGAAGTAGTAGGTTTACTTATCAACCAAGAGAAGTAGTAGGTTTACTGATACAGACTCCTAATAAGCAATCTGGTGATAGTCACCCACATTCTGACTCCATGCAGCAAAACCCAGGAATATACTAGACAGCAGCTGTGACAGCTGACTGACCTATGTTCACCATCTATATAAATGGCATACCATTAGAAGGACTGGTGGACAGAGGTGCAGATCACACAGTCATTAGAGGTGCAACTGGCCCAGTCACTGGCCAAAGATAAGGCAGACACCTACATGTCTGGGGTAGGAGGATCAATAGCAGCTGAAGTTAGTGCTATCCTTTTGAGATGGATATTTGAAGATGAAACAGGAGTTTTTACTCCTTTTATAGTTGAAAAAGTCCCCATCAATCTGTGGGGAAGAGACACTTTACAACACTTAGGATTAAAAATGAGTACTTCAGTTGTTTAGGCAGGGATGCTGTTGAAGACCTGCCAACATTTTCACCTGTTCCTATCCAATGGAAAACTGATACACCAGTGTGGATAGAACAATGGCCCTTAGGGAGCAATAAAATTCAGGTCTTATTAGATATAGTACAGGAGCAACTTGACCAAGGATACTTACAACCTTCTCTAAGTCCTTGGAATGCCCCAGTATTTGTTGTAAGAAAGAAATCTGGAAAATGGAGGATGCTGAATGATTTAAGAAAGGTAAATGAAAAGATGGAAACTATGGGAACTCATCAGCCTGGACTCAGTTGCCTAGAGAATGGCCTCTTTGGGTTATAGACATTAAGGATTGTTTCTATTCCATTCCTCTAGATAAGGAGGATATGAAAAGAGATGCCTTTTCAGTGCCCAGCGTTAACTTAGCTGAGCCTTATAAAAAGATATGAATGGACAGTTTTGTCACAGGGAATGAAAAACAGCCCTACTTTGTGTCAAATGTATGTTGTTGCTGCTCTTAGTCCAGTAAGAAAGCATTTCTATTTCCATTACATTACATTAAATGGATGATATATTGGGATGTGCACCTGAGGAACAAATGTTAGGAGCATATCTACAAAAGACCATGGAAACACTAAGGAACTACAAATTGCACATAGTTCTAGAAAAAATTCAAAGACATGCTCCTTTTCCATATTTAGGATATGAAGTATATCCTAAGGTGCTTACAGTACAAAACCTTTCCTTAAGAACAGAGAAGCTAAACACCTTAAATGACTTTCAGAAATTGATAGGAGATATCCAATGGATGCATCTAGTGTTAGGCTTGACTACCTATCAATTGCAACCATTATATGACATTTTAAAGGGAGACAGTGCTTTAAATTCACCATGCCAGCTTACAAGAAGCTCAAGAGGCTTTGAGAGAAGTTGAACTGGCTTTATCCAATGTAATTGAAAGGGTTATTCAAAAACCCTTGGAAATATCAGTTTTTGCTACCCAAGAAGCACCCACAGCAGTCCTTCATCAGGGAGACAGTGTGATAGAGTGGGTGAACCTCCCAGCACAACCAGAACAAAGCCTTACTCCTTACCCAGTGCTTGTGGCTAGAATTTTATTAAAGGCCATTAAGCGAGCAGTACAATTATCTGGGATAAGACCTGACAAGATATACACTTTTTATACTAATGCACAAATTAATGTATGCTATGAAATCATCCCAGAGTGGCAAATTTTATTAACCATGCCTCCAAATTTTACACAGGGTCTCCATTAAAGATAACCAAACTATTACATAATTGGCGATGGATTCTTGAAGAAAAGATTTCTAAAGTTCCTCTTAAAGGACCAACTATCTTTACAGATGCATCTAAACATAACATTTGTGCTGTATACTCTCATGACTTAACTATGAAGAGAGTAGTCAAAACTCCTTTTCAGTCCACTAAGCAGAATGAATTGTATGCAATCATTTTAGCTCTTATTATCCAGGAGATATAAATGTAATATCTGATTCGGCTTATTCAGTAGGTGTGGTACAAAGAATTGCCACAGCCCAAATAAAATTTGTAGCCTCTAATATATATCAGCTCTTTAAGGAACTTCAAGAGCAAGTGAGAAAGCATCCAGGTAAGATTTATATCTTGCATGTCCACTCTCATAGTGGACTTCCAGGTCCTATTTTTGATGGTAATTAAAAGGAAAATAGCCTTCTAACTATGTTGGCCAATACTTTATTTCAAGAAGCCCAAGAATCTCATTTTAAATATGATTAGATTGCTTGAGCTTTACATTTACAATTTGGAATAACAAGAGAGCCTGTACAGCTTGCATTCCTTTCCATGCTCCTACACTCTTTCCAGGGAAGAACCCTCATGGTTTGAGACCTAATGAAATTTGGCAAATGGATGTGATACATTATAAATCTTTTGGTCGTCTGTCTTTTATCCATGTTGTGGTAGGCACTTTTTCAGGATTTACTTTTGCAATGCCAGCAGCAAAAGAGACAGCCCAAGTAGTCACTGAATTACTTATACAAGCACTTGCAATTATGGATGTGCCACAAGCAATAAAAACAGATAATGGACTTGCATATACTTCTAAACATTTTGCACACTTTTGTGCACAGTATAAGATTTTACACACCACTAGCATACCTTTTAATCCTCAAGCACAAGGCAATAGAAGAGAGGAGAAACAGTGACATTAAGACGCTCCTCCAAAAATAAAAGAAAGGGGGAGCCACAGGTAACCCTAGAGAACTTCTAAAGCTAGCTCTTTATACTATTAACTTCTTGATTTTTGACAAAGATGCACTGTCTCCGGCAGACAGGTTTTATAATCCACTGGAAGGACAGTATCCAGTGAGAGCAACTCCACTATCTTTAGGTAATCACCAGGTGATGTGGAGAGACCCAGAAAGTGGTGAATGGATGGGACCAGATAGGTTAACTGCTTGGGGGAGAGAGTTTGCTTGTATCTCTATAGATGGAGAAGGAATCAGATGGGTGCCAATGAGCTGTATTCACCTTGTCCATCAGAGAGAGACAGAGCAGACCCTTGAAACAAAGGAAAAGACCCAAGAAACACCAGGTGGTTCCATTGCTGACTGTGCCCCCCACTGAAAGAGCCTGACAGTTATGGTATTGGACTCATGGACATCAAAATTGTTGGACTTCAGAACCCTCTGGACTCATTGGAATCCCTGAGACATGAAAAGATTGTTGTTGTTTTTTACATTTCTTTTTATTAATTTTATAATTATAACTTTTTTTTGACAGCACATATGCATGGGTAATTTTTTACATTATCCCTTGCACTCACTTGTATTCCAATTTTTCCCCTCCTTTCCTCCACCCCCTCCCCTAGATGGCAGACAGTCCCATACATGTTAAATGTGTTATAGTATATCCTAGATACAATATATGTGTGCAGAACTGAATTTCTTGTTGCACAGGAAGAATTGGATTCAGAAGGTAAAAATAACCTGGGAAGAAAAACAAAAATGTAAACAGTTTATACTCATTTCCCAGTGTTCCTTCTCTGGGTGTAGCTGATTCTGTCCATCATTGATCAATTGGAACTAAATTAGATCTTCTCTTTGTCGAAGATATCCACTTCCATCAGAATACAGCCTCATACAGTATTGTTGTTGAAGTGTATATCCTGGTTCTGCTCATCTTACTCAGCATCAGTTCTTGTATGTCTCTCCAAGCCTCTCTGTATTCATCCTGCTGGTCATTTCTTACAGAACAATAATATTCCATAATATTCATATACCACAATCTATTCTCCAATTGATGGGCATCCATTTAGTTTTCAGTCTCTTGCCACTACAAAGAGGGCTATCACAAACATTTTTGCATACGTGGGTCCTTTTCCCTTCTTTAAGATCTCTTTGGGGTATAAGCCCAGTAGCAACACTGCTGGATCAAAGGAAATGCACAGTTTGACAACTTTTTGAGTATAGTTCCAAATTGCTTTCCAGAATGGCTGGATGTGTTGCACAATTCCACCGACAATGTATCAGTATCCCAGTTTTTAGCATTATTTTTCCTTGTCATTCTAGCCAATCTGACAGGTTTGTAGTGGTATTTCAGACTTATCTTAATTTGCATTTCTCTGATTAATAATGACTTGGAGCATCTTTTCATATGACCAGAAATAGTTTCAATTGTAGAATTAGTTTTAATTGATACATTTGGGAATAAGATTTTAGAAATATATGTGCATTAATATTGAAGTATAGGTACTAAAATTTTGAATCTGTATTTGATTTTATTTTAATTTGAAAAATGGTTATTAAAACAAAGTTCTTTGGTAACTTACCTAAAGAGGTCACATGTTTGTATCTCCTAATTAAGTGAAATATGTTGCTTTCTAAATTGTATATTGAGCAATTTGTAAAAATGATGAACTATGCTTTAAAATTTTGTCAGCTCTTATGAACCTATGTATAAGTTTTATGACATTTGGTCAAAAGTTATTTAGATATTTATTTACCTATATTATGAATCTTAAAGTTTTAAAAAGGTGATTTTAAAAACAGGGGACAAGAAAGATTGATTTGCAAAAGCAACTGATAGCTTTAATGGAAATCCAGTTAGAATCTCACTAGCTAAAGTATTGATTTTTAAAATAACTTTTTTTTTTCAATTGGTGTTAAAATTGGAAACTTGACTATAAATTACATAAGATTCCTGTCCACTTTTTTGTGATAGACTGTTATGTCTATTTGGCAAACACTTATAAAAATTATGAGATTGCTAATTGAGATTTTTTGGGATTGTTGTCATAATATTGAAACCTAAAATTGATATGTACTATTGATGTGCATTATGATGTTGGGCACAGAGAGAGAGAGTATATTGGATGGACACTAAATGTAGGGTTTGAGGACCCAAAAATGATGTGGGTAATGCACATAACAGATGATGATAGGCAGCAAAAGTTGGGGTTTGGTCATATGAAGAATTCACAATGGTTCTTCTCTTTGGCAAAAAATAAAATTATTTAGGAAAAGAGGATATAGACAAAATGCAGGGATATAACCACTGGGAATGGTAAATATGAAATAGAGTGGGAGAGCATAGAAAGGGGTTATAATAATTAATGATGGAAAAGGCAATTTTTTTAGTGGAACTTTCCATTTGCCAGGAGGTTGAGCCATGCCCTTAGCTAGCAACTAAATCCTGAAGGAACTTAGCACCCTAAAAGAGCTAGTTAAGGAAGAGAAGTGGGATTGGGAAGCATAGTGGAATTAGAAGATACCATGTAGCATGGGGGAAGTGAAAGGGAAACACTTCACAGGTAGAGTGTTGTGGCAGGGTCAACCTAAAGGAAGGCAGCAGCCATGGGATGGGAAAATTTTATAGAGAAAATTTGAGCTCAGAGATATGACTGCAATTCCTGAAAGGGCAAGGTGGTAGTGCTGGAGATCTCCACAGAGGGTGGGTCTCAGGAGTTTGACATAAATTGAATTTCAGACTGGAGACTCTCCCAGGGTAGAATCATGGAATTAAACTGATCTCTAAAAGTGCCTTCTCCCTGCCTGCGTCAGGGACTCTAAAGTGGGATTGGACAGGCAGGGGAGGTGGATTCAGCCCCAACTCTGGGGTCCATTTCCTTGGTTTGTGAACTTGCCATGTTTGGGAAAAACTTGGTTCTAGGTGTAAGAGTTCCAGACTATTTACCTTTAGATTTCTAAAAGTTTTTGATTGGGATTGTTTTGGTAGTTAATATGAAATTTAGGATTGGAAACTACATGCTAGTTTTTTTGTATAATCTATTGGTTTGAGAAGGTGAAGGTTTATCCACCTTTCCCTCACTGGGTGTGGTTGCTCTTTAGAAGTGAGAAAACAAATCCACTCATTGGAATTCACTCCAAACCTCAGCTAACTCCACTCTTTGCAAGTTAAATGAAATTCCTTTAACATTAATGGCTTCTATTGTTTAAAGGAATAGTTTACATTTACACAGTGTTAATAACTGAATATTTACTTTTATTTTTCTAGTCTGTAGTTGTTTTAATACAACCTTATTTGTGATATTATATTAAAGGTCCTATTGCTTAGCAATGCAAGGAACTTTTAAAGAGAAGTTTGTTAGATTTCTGGTTAATTGCAAATTCTCTAAAAACTGGTTTATTTCAAAAATCCATTCAGCAAATTATCTAATATGTATTAAGTGCATCATAGTCCTATTGTTTAATGAATATGGTGTTAAATATGATCTATAGCTTTCTTGAAGTACCTAAAGCAGGGTTTCAGCCTGACAGTCCTGCTTTTAGTTTTGGCTATGCTCTGCAGGCTCATGGGATAGATAGTTTAGAATCTATCACTTCTGAGTATGAAAATTTCTATTGAGATGAAATCTCTTGACATTATAAATGATAGTGTTTTGAGTTTTGAATTTGAGAATGATTATCTGCATTAAGTTAGTAGCCCACCATTTGAGAGAAATACCATTTAGTTACTCAAACAAATTCCTGAGTTGGCTATAAATAAGGTGGGATTGTTAGCTATTATAATCAAGCCCCTGCTTTTTCCTCTTATAGCCAATTTCTATAATCAGAATAAATGGTCAATAGAAACCATAAACATAGTTCAAGAATATACTATTTTGGTGTTTTTGATCTAAAAATATGTAGTCATTTTATCTTATAATTAAGTAAATGAGTATTTGGCCTAGTTATTAGAGATACCTGTATGAAATTAGGTCCCCAAATTGATACACTGTCCATGGGACCTGTTATTTTATTGATTATTGAAACTACAGCTGGAAAATCTTTACATGGTTTAGAGAAGAGGATTTTAGTGTATTCAAATTTTCTTAGAGAGATGTAACTTATGGAGTATTTTGTTAGATCAGTGAGAGTCAATTTTATTTGTTACTAATGTGGGCACATCATTTGTTTATATAGCATGTTCTGTGGTAAAATGGTTTTTTTTAATAATTTATATGAAAAGCTGCTGGCCAATATCTCCCAGTCCATCCTGCAAAAAGCCAGGGAATGTCTTCTCCTGTTCTGAGTGATTTTAAAATATATACATATATATTCTGGAAAAGAGGCTTCACATAAGTCTCATGTAGAAGTTTGGGTTAATCTCTGTATCTCAATATCCTGATTTGGACAGATCATTGAGACCTGTTAAGGAAGAATTTTGTGAATACTCTGTTATTTTGATTTCCTCTTGCTAAAAATCATTTTGGGGTATTTTATAGAATCTTCAGGAAAGATATAGCACATCTCTCAAAATGAGTGTTTTTCATTTAGTGTTCTCTCATGCTCTCTCTAGTTCTCTTAGGTTTGCTTTCCTCTAGGTTTTGAGCAATTCACCTTTAAATGACCAGCACCAGACAGCTATATTGACCAGCTTCAGGAGTCTGACTCAACCCACTAGTTCAGCCAGCTCATACCCTTTCAAATGGGACCCTGTAGGATGACTCAGCTAAACACCCATTCTCAGCAGGAAGTAGTTTCAGAAGATGAAATCATTGCCCCATACCCCAAAGAACTTTAGTCCTCATTTGTTTGGGAAAGAAGCTGATTTGTGAATGGACTCCAAAATACCCATCTATATGGGTTCCCTATAAGGAATTCATCAATTCTGTGAAGGGGGGAGGTTATATATTATTAATGCTACTCCCTCTACTACAATAGTATTTGGGATTTAGGATGGGGAAAATCAGATTGAGATTTGGATTAATTTTACTGAGAAAGATAACCCACAACAATTCAATTTGATGCTTGTCAAATTATAGAATTGTAGAGGCTTGACTAGCCATAGACAAATAGGTATTTGTATACTAGACAATAAGTATTTGTGTCCTCATAGAATAGAAAAGGATTTTACAGAACTGACTGTCCAGTTTGGAATAATGTTTGGTTTGCTACAAGGGCTTGGACATTTAGAAAATGCAGATCAAAGAATAAGTTGGTAATAGATATAGTAGCTCTCTTAGGAAGATTTGGAATCAAGTTAAGGACTTAAGGCAGTGATAGACCCCAATGACTGGGTAGAATTGGTAAAGTACTCTGTAAAGACTCTGAACAAAAAGCAATTTCTATGTCTGTGCTACAGGTTTCCCCATGTCCAGATAGTACCATTTCCTTTGGGTATAGAGGAGCAAGAGAGTGAATTTCTCCTATTCCCAAAATAACCTTCTTGGGGAGAATTGTAGTGCTTTGTTCTACCCTTTCCTTCAGTAAGGGAATAAACCAGGCTATACCAACCCCTTAGCTCTGGAGATCAATCAGCTTACATCTCATAGCAGGGAAAGATTCCAAAATCTAGGGATTGTAATGACATGTATCTGAATATGGAACTTTACTAAGGGTAGCTCTGGCAATTTCTCAGGGATGATCGTACTCCAAGCAAACCTTGAGTGGTATTGTGGAGGTAGCTCTCTCAAACCTGCTTTGCCTGGGAACTGAATGGGCACTTGTGTACCGATCCAATTGGCTATTCCTTTTACTTTGGCATTCCATGAAAGACTGAATCAGGAAGAATTAAGTCAAAGACTGTAACTGATGAATTCAAGACTAGAAATCTATTTCTGGATTTGGGTCATTCCTACTCTAGTGGGTAAATATTATTAGATAAGTTACACCAGAGAAGCAATGAAAGGTATAGCAGAGTAGTTAGATGCCACTAGCAGAATGGCATGGGAAAATAGGATGACTCTAGAAAGCTTATTGGCAGGAAGAGAAGGAACATGTGTCACAATTGGAAATAGTTTTACTCCTAGTACAGCCCTATCAGAAAAATTAGCAGAGAATTGAAGGATTAATTACCTATTCTATGAAAGGAGATCTATGTAGAGGTTAATAGACTTTTATGAAGTGGGATGTAAAAAAGAATTAGTCAATTTTGAGGGGTTAGAAAAGAATATGGAAACCAAATTATTAAAAAGAAAAAAAGGGGGAGAAATTATGAGAAATAGATGGAGATTTGGTATCCACAGTTATAAAAAATTAAATTGGAGAAATGAGGCTTAAGTTGGAAGGCTGAGACCCACAAGGACATAGGGGAATAATCAAGGGTAGAGGTCATTTTCCCCCAAAAGAATGTAAGCTCTTTTGTAATCAGGGCTGGTGGCCTGAGATTTGAAAAGAATCTTTTGTTCTTTGTCCCCCTAACCCTCCTCTAATATCTTCCCCTTTCTAGAAGGTAAGCTCCTTGGGAGCAGGGACTGGCTATGTAATAAGGAATGGAAATTCAAATATAACTTCTTAACATCCAATTAATGAGGATCAGGGGAGGTTCTTGTGTATCAAGATAGGAAATAAAATGCTGCCTTTAGAATTTCAAAGGTGTGTCTACTCACCTATTTATCCATTCTTGCAAAAATGTAAATTAAATCGTCAGTGAGTCTTTAGAGTTCTTGATAAAATATTTCATTTTTTACACTTGAAAATAAAGGAAACAAAACTTTTTTTATTAGAAAAGATCAGATAACTTTACTTAGAACAGATGGAAATGCCGTATTTGCTTGAAGTCAGTGATTTGAGGAAATATTCAGATGATACAGTTCTATAAACATTTGCATTGCTGATACAAGAATTGAATTCTTATGTAATTGTGCACTTCAGATGATAACTCAGCTGAAATACA
Organism: Sminthopsis crassicaudata; assembly: GCF_048593235.1. Lineage (NCBI taxonomy): Eukaryota > Metazoa > Chordata > Mammalia > Dasyuromorphia > Dasyuridae > Sminthopsis > Sminthopsis crassicaudata. The sequence goes on along the minus strand of NC_133617.1, from coordinate 432,783,659 downwards.
GTAAGGGAATTTCTCTTAGAGTTTCAAGGAATGGAAGGGTAATTTAAATGTTTAATCTACTGACAATTTTAGAAAAATTTCCAGAGAAATCTTTTTAAGCATTTTATCGGGGAGGACAGATTTGAGCTAAAAGCAGAAAACTCGTATTTCATCACAATCATATGCTACAAATTGTTCATCAGTTACCCAGTTGATGGGTATCCCCTCATTTTCTAATTCTTTACTATCAGAAAAGTGTCATAATATTTGGGAATAGTACCAAATTGTTTTACATAATGGTTGAATCAGTTCACAACTTCACTAATAGTACATTAATGTTACAATTTTCCCATGTCCTCCAACACTTATCATTTTCCTTTTTTGTCACATTAGCCAATCTAATAAGTATGGAGTAGTACCTTACTATTTTAATTTGTATTTCTCCAATCAATACTGATTCAACAACACTTTTTTTCACCCTAAAAGTAAAGATAGCTTTGATTACTCCATCTGAAAATTGACTCTTCATGTTTTTTGGTTATTTGTCCATTGAGGAATGGCTCTTAATGTTATTAATTTGATTAATTTCTCTCTATATTTGAGAGATAAAGCCTTTATCAGAGAAACTTGCTTCAAAATTTTTTGTTATATTTGCTAACTATATTTCCTGCCATCCTATTTCCCCCCCCGTTTATTCTATTCTTTCTTTCCCTTCATCTTGTCCTTTCTCAAAACTTTTGCTTCTCACTATTGCTTCTCCAATCTACCATAATTTCTATCACAGGATAGATTTAGATGTATATTTTATTCATTCTGTGATAAATAAAAAGATTGACTTTCATTTAGTCCTTTAAGAAGAATTTTTGGAAGGCACAATGTTTTCTCTCATGAGTTACCTGTGTCATCTAATAAAGCTGTAACTGACAGGGTGAACCCTGAAACTATGTCCCCTTTAATGTATAAAAGAAGGGAAATTGGGGTCTCAAGCTCTCCCCTGGGAAAAGCATACCTCTCCCAAACAATATCCTCTTAAGTGGTTTCATTCAGTTGGAAATCTTGGTGACTAGTTGCACCCTTTCTTGAGTTGAAGATTAGCCTGGGACCACTCTCAGTCCCAGTTAAGTGGTATCATTTAGTTGGAGATCTCAGCCTGATTATTATCCATATTGAATGGCTTAAAATTCCAAGATAAGTATTCTCTTTTCAACTGGAAATCTAGGCCTGGGGGATTCTCATTCAATTTTGAAAGGCAGCCTGAGCCTCAGACCCCCTAATAAAAGACAATTCTGAACTCCAAATCTCTGTAGAAGTCCAAAACAGGAATTAACCCTGCCAAGGAAGCTCTCTTCTTGGCACAGCGGTCTGCCAGGACTCTTGCCTACTGTGAACATATTCTCTTCTCAGTGTAAACCTTGGTTATTTTCTTTGACAGGACCTTACCCACTAAGAAGTCTGTCTTAGCAAAGCTAGCTTCTCAGTGCCAATAAAATTCCCTTTTGCCTCAAATTTTTGGGTTTGCGAATTCTTTTGCACCTCAATTCTCTACCCCCAGAACTGCCTCATTTTTAGTTCCCTGACTGGGAATCCCCAAGAATCTGGATGAGGTAAAGTCTTTTCTTGTTGTCTATTCTATAGCTAGACACTCAAATTCCTGGGAAGATTTGAACCGTTGGAGCCCCGGGCTCAAGCAGAATTCTCTCAGGGGCGCTTAAAATGGGAATTCCTGAATTCTTAATCAGGGAGCATTTTGTCTTCTCTCCAATTAGAGATGGATAAGGAGCTATAGAATCAGGGAAACTAAGGCTTGTGGCAAAATGGGACAGAACACCTCTGCTTCTGGGGAACTTTCCTTAGGCAGAATCAAATTCAGCTTGAAAGATCTCAAAACTAAAAAGCTTAAATTAAAACGGCATTGCAAGAAGCTGCTTAAATTTGCTGGAAGGAAATCAAACTGCCTTCTTCCTGCTCCTCTAGGACCTCTATGCAGTCCTCATCAGGAGGCTTCTGGATCCCTTCCAGAACAGGACCTTCTGTCCGACAATGCTGTAATATGGGAGCAGCCTGCCAGTGGTTGCTGGAGATCTAACTCAGACCTATAGAATGTATCTCTTCATGTGAGCAGATGACCTAATTTTCTCTTCTCAGACCTCCAGAGAAATTTTTTATGCACAAACTTTTAGTTAGAGAGTTAAGAAATTTGGAGAAGGTTAAGGACAGCCTTATCTAGATCTGCAGTCCTGACAGGCAGGGTCACACCCTGGGAGATCCCAGACTGGTCTTTTTTCTAGCCTCGAGGGGCTACAGGGTCTCCTCACCCACATTGTCTACCAGTTTGTCAAATATTTGGGCCAAATCTCACCCCACCTCTCATCTCTAACTGAGGAGAGAAAACAGACCATTTTAGGCCTTCCAGACCCTGCCTCACAGAAGCAGCTGCGTACTTTCCTGGGCATGGCTGGTTTCTGCAGGATCTGGATTCCCAACTTTGGGATTATTGCCAACCCTCTCTATGATTCTATTCAAGGACCCAATAATGGGGTCCAGATCAAGTCAAGGCTTTTAAAACGCTGAAGGCCAAACTGACCTCCATCCCTGCCCTGGCCCTAACTTAGAAAAGCCTTTCACTCTGTATGTAGATGGGAGGCATGGGCTGGCTTTGGGGGTTTTAACTCAGACTCTGGACTCTGACCCCAGACCCATTGCTTACTTCTCAAAGGAACTAGACTCCACTTCCCCAGGGTGGCCCTCCTGACTTAGAGCAGTGGCTGCCATGGCCCTTTTAATTGAAGAGGCCTCAAAACTAACTTGGGGACAGCCATTAGAGGTTCTAAGTCCCCCTCTCCTGAAGCCAGTTCAGAGAAGGGGCACATACCCAGAGAAAGGATTGGCAAATAGACTTTGCACAAATGCCTGTAGAGGGCCACAGACAGTATGAAAACTCTGGGTGAGGTCTAAGACCCTTCAGCCCGGAGGGAACCTGCTAACCATCTCTGGTTCAGCTCCCCATCTTCCCTAAGGGCTCTCGGCCTTCCTGAGAAGTCAGGGAGTGGTGACAATCTGTGCTGTGATTGAAGCAGAGTGATAGCAGGTGGCAAATTATATATAATAGCAAGTTGTTTATGTGGTCCCGTGTGCACGGTGTTGTTTTTGTTATATAAAGGGGAAATAAATGGACTCCACTTTTCCACCATCCTCAGGAGTCCCACCTCATCACTTCTCCACTGAGAAGGTATATTTTAATCACCTGGCATGGGGGCTCTAGAAAGCAATGGTATATTTTGTCACCCCAACTTGGGGACTCTAGAAAGCAGGACACAACAAATGACCCCTCAAACTATTTTTGGTTTTGTTACACATTTTGAGTAGCAGTTTTCCCCTGCAGGACTGAGAAGGCTCTGAAGGCATCAAGGCACCTGCTGAACCTGCCTAAGCACCTTGCAGAGAAGCAAATAGTTCAGCTTTTACTTCTCAGGCTTCAAGTACGAATTTTCACCTTCTTCTTCAGCCTGGAGATCATGGGATGATTGACTGGGACACACACCTCTTGGATATTGCTGCTGCTGTTTTCAGATCTCACATTTCCCCTTCTGGCTTGAACTCCCATTGAATTTAGAGTCACCTCTATGACCCTTACCAGCTTGAAGAAATTACAGAAGATGAGACCTTCACCACTTTACCCCAAATGAATTTGGGAAGACTGCTTGAGGGGGGAAATGATGGAGGTGAACCCTGAAACTGTGTCCCCTTTAATCTGTAAAAGAAGGGTGGTTGGGGTCTCAAGCTCTCCCTTGGGAAAAGCATATCTTTCCCATACAATGCCCTCCCCAAGGTAAGTGGTCTCATTCAGTTGGAGATCTCAGCCTGATATTCCTAGTGAGTGGCTTAAAACTCCAAGGTAAGTATTCTCTTTTCAACTGGAAATCTAGGCCTGGGGGATTCTCATTCAATTTTGAATGGAAGCCTGAGCCTCAGACCCCTTATAAAAGACAATTTTGAACTCCAAATCTCTGCAGAAGTCTGAAACAGGAATTTGCTTTGCCAGGAAGCTCTCTTTTTGGCAAAGCTGCCTGTAGGGACTCTTGCCCACTATGAAGATGTTCTCAGTGTTAACCTTTGCCATTTTCCCAACAGGACCTTTTTGCCACTGAGAAATATTCCTAGCAAAGCTGGCTTCTCAGTGCCAATAAAAATCCCTTTTGCCATTCAAATTTCAGGTTTGCTAATTCTTTTGCATTGGACCTGCATCTCCAAGCAGAGGGATTCCCCACCTCAATTCTCACACCACTAGCACCACATCATAACCATCTATCCATTAAAAACTCCAAAGGAATTGAGAAGGGAAAATGGGTACAGTGGGCAGCTGGTAAGAGAAAGGAAGTTTAAGGAAAAGTCTCAAATAATCAAAGTGCACAAGTAGACAACTATACAAAGAAGAGGTAGGTGACAGGAAGAAGCTGAAAATTGAACCTCACACTGATCAAACTTGATCAAAAGAGAGAATATATGCAGACATGCATCTCAATAAACAAGAAAATAGAGAAAGATGAGATTTTTATTTTGAGGGAGGTTAGAGTTTGTTCCAAACAAAACAAATTCTAAGGATATTGAAAATATTTATAGTTTTGGTTTTTTTTGAGGTGACATGGAATGGGAATCTGAGGAGCTGTCCATAAATTAGGGAATTACTAAACAGAAATGGTATAGAAATGTGATGGAATACTAATATGCTGCAACTGATATAATAGGATTCTTTGGTCCCTTAATCTTTGTGGGGGATCTGGTCAGAAAACTCTGAATCTTCTGGTTCTGGCTCCCCTCCTCCATACCCCTATTTTCTCTCCCACGCTCTTAATTTACTTGGCGTTGGGAAACTCCTAAAATAATCCCCACCCTTAATTCACCTGGAAATTACTCTCTAGATCACCAACAAGTATTAAAGAAATATATTAAAACAACTATGAAGATAATAACCTTATACTTTCAAATTAGCTAATAGGACAGAAAAGGAAAATTATAAATATTGGAGTGAATATGGGAAAATTGAAACCTTAATGCACTATTGGTGAAGTTGTAAACTGATTCAATCCTTTTGTAGAGCAATTTGGAACTATTCCCAAATATTCATAGAACTCTTTTCTAGTGGCAAAGAATTGGAAATTCAGGGGATGCCCACCAAGTGGGAAATGACTAAATGAATTGTATTATGTGATTGTGGTGGAAAACTATTATACCACAAGAAATGAGAAGCAGGATATTCTCAGAAAAACCTGCACAGACTTTCATGGGCTGATGCAAAGTAAAATTCACTGTGTATAAAGAGCTTTATTCTAAATCACTATTGATTAGAGAAATGCAAATTAAAACATTTTGAGGTACTACTTCTTATGTATTACTACTAATATGACAGAAAAGGAAAATGATAAATTAAAGGGGATGTGGGTAAATTGGGATACTGGTGCACTGTTAGTGGAATTGTAAACTGATCCAACCATTTTGTAGAGAAATTTGGAACTAACCCCAAAGGACTTTAAAACCATTTATATGCTTTGATCCAATGATACCACTGCTAGATCTTTAAACCAAAAGAGATTTTAAAAGAATAGGGGCACTTTTTTAAACAAAAGTATTTATAGCAACTCTTTTTATGATGACAAAAAATTGGAAACAGAGAAGATACCCATCAGTTGGGGAATGACTGAAGAAGTTGTGCTATATGATAACATTGGAATACTATTGGGCTATAAATTTAAGGAAAATCTGAAAAGTTACATGAACTGATGCAAAGTGAAATGACCAGAACCAGGAGAAAGTTGAATACAGTATGATAACCAACTATGAATGACTTCATTTTGCTAAAAAATACAATGATCCAAAATAATTCCCAAAGACTCATAATGAAAAATGCTATTTACCACTCCTAGTGCCTATTTTGCCTTTTTGTCTTTCTTCCCTTTCCTGTGTCTATCCCTTAGGGCAGTACCTACTGATGGATTCAGTCCTGGTGTAGGACTGTTCTATTGTGTTCTCCTGTGCACAAAAGGAAGAGGGAGATAGGGAGACTAAAGAGGTCCTTCCAAATGAGACTGTAAATGCAGAATTTTCCATTCAATTTTAGAATTTTTTTTTTTTACAGAGCTGAGACTTTTGTACATGCATATAGAAAATTGTAAAATGTAAAATGGTGGGTTTTTAAAAATATATTTATTTAATATATTTTTTAATATATGAAAAGCTTGTTTTTACCACAAAATGGAACTGTTACCAACATTTTTGCACATATGGGTCCTTTTCCCTCCTTTAAGATTTCATTGGAATACAGACCCAGTAATGGCACTGCAGAGTCAAAGGGTATGCACAGTTTGATAGCTCTTTGGGCATAGTTTCAAATTGCTCTCCAGAATGGTTGGATCATTTCACAATTCCACCAACAATGCATTAGTGTCTCAGTTTTCCCCCATCCCCTCCAAACATTTATTATTATCTTTTCCTATTAACTTAGCCAATCAGAGATGAGAGGCAGTTCCTCAGAGTTGTCTTAATGGCATTTCTCTAATCAATAGTGATTTAGAGCATTTTTTAATACCACTATAGATGGTTTGAATTTCATCATCTTAAAATTTTCTGTTCATATCATTTGACCATTTATCAATTGGAAAATGACTTGTATTCAGATAAATTTGACATACTTCTTTACATATTTTAGAAATGAAACATAATTACATCCTAAAACATCCTAAACCCTGGATGTAAAAACATTTTTCCCAGCTTTTACTTCCTTTTTAATCTTGTTTCTGTTGGTTTTGTTCTTGATAAATTTAGTGTATTTGAAAAGCAGTATATATTATTTGATAGCAAAAATTCCAAGGAGCTATTTTATAGTCAATGATTTGCAATACCTAGTAGACTGGTAAACAGTGCGGAGCTCTAGAGAAGTAATCACCATAGGGGAAGGAGAATATCCTTGGAGCAAGCTACTTTTTTTTTAAATTAAAGCTTTTTTATTTTTCAAATCATATACACGAACAATTCTTTTTTTTTATTAAAGCTTTTTATTTACAAAGCATATATATGCATGGGTAATTTTTCCAACATTGACCCTGGTATAACCTTTTGTTCCAAATTTTTCCCTCCTTACACCCACCCCTTCTCTAGCTGGCAGGTAGTCCAATACATGTTAAATATGCTGAAATATGTGTTAAATCAATATATGTATACATATTTATATCTTGTTGCACAAGAAAAATCAGATCAAGAAGGCAGAAAAAAGAAAAACTGAGAAAAAAACCACAATGCAAGCAAATAACAGAGAGAGTGAGAATGCTATGTTGTGGTCCACACTATGTTCCCACAGTTCTCTCTCTGGGTGTAGATGGCTCTCTTCATCACTGCACAAGTCGAACTGGTTTGAATTATCTTTAACATTCTTTAACATTAGCTCATGCAAAACCTTGTGTTCCAATTTCCCCTTCTTTCCCCCATGCCCTTCTCTAGATAGCAAGTAGTCCAATATATGTTAAAAATGGTAGAAATATATGTTAAATCCAACATATGCATACACACTTATACAATTATTGCACAAGAAAGATCAAATCAAACCAGTACAAAAAAAAAAAAAAAAGAGAGAAGGAGAAAAAGAAGATGCAAGCAAGCAACTCATCATTCAATTCTTATAGCATTCCATTACATTCATATATTGCAATTTGGTCAGCCATTCTCCAACTGATAGTCTTCCTCTGGATTTCCAATTTTTTGTCACCACAAAGAACATTGTTTTAAACAGTTTTGTGCTTGTGGGTCCTTTTCCCTTTTTTATGATCTCTTTGGAATATAAACCCAGGAATGACAATTTCTAGATCAAAGAGTATACCAACCATTTATAGACCTTTGGCTATAGTTCTAAATTGTTCTCCAAAAAGGTTGGATCAGTTCACAACTCCTAAGAAATTATTTGTTTTCCAATTTTCCCACATCCCCTCTAACATTCATCATTTTCCTTTTCTGTTATCTTAGCTAATTTTATAGGTATGAGGTTGTATCTCAGAGTTATTTTAATTTGTACTTTTCTAATCAATAGTGATTTAGAGCATTTTTTCATATGACTATAGATGACTTTGATTTCTTCAATTGAAAACTGCCTGTTTATATCTTTTGACCATTTATCAAATGGGGAATGACTTATATTCTTATAAATTTGACTGAGTTCTCTATATTTTTTTTACTGGCTGTATATTTATACTGATTGTAAAACTTGTTCCCTCAGCTTTCTGCTTCCCTTTTAATCTTGGTTGCATTGGCTCTGTTTGTACAAAAACTTTTAAAATTTAATGTAATCAAAAGTATTCATCTTGCATTTCATAATATTCTCTATCTCCTGTTTGGTCATAATTTCTTTCCTTCTCCATAGATTTGACAAGTAAACTATTCCTTGTTGTCTTAATTTGCTTTTAGTATTACCCTTTATGTCTAAATTACATACCCTTTTTGATCTTATCTTAGTAAGGGAATGCGATGTTTGTCAATGCCTAAATTTCTGTTATACTATTTTTCTCTATGTTCAAACTTACTTTCCCCCTGAACTTTGTGTGGTTGTTTGGGACATAAGCTTGAGAAACTCTCCACAGGATTACCTGCTTTATATGAGCACCAAAGATGACAAGAAAAAGTAGAAAAAAGGCTAAGAAAGCACAGAGGCTCATATGCAGGATGGTAAACAGTACTTTATGTGGAGCATAGGAGATGAGTCTCAAATAGGTGTTTAGTCAGAGTTTCATAAGGATTCAGATGGTACACTAAGCTCAAGACACTCCAACTTTGGATTTATTCACCCTATCACCTCCATTTAGTGCAGGCCCCTGGAAGACTACACCCGAATATGGGTACAGAGTCTTTTTGTACAGGTACAGATAAAATATGTCTCAATTCATTAGCTTTCTTCTTTCCCCCTAATATTATGGCATAGATTCAATCTAGTTTAGGTTAAGAAAAAATTCCTCCAAATAATTGAAATTTTCTTTGACTAATTTTGTGTCCATTCTCATAAGATTCTTTCCTTACTTTCCATTACCCAAAAGGATTCCATTGTAATTTAGAATACAATTACTGAGTGCAAGTATACACAGTTGTACAGTGTTGAAACTTTCTTGTAATTTAATCACTCCTAGCAAGGTCTGGAATTCCTCAGTCATAGTCATTCAGTGTTGACATGAATCTGACCTATCTAATTCTTCTTCTACAGGTCTCAGTGGTAGACTGAATCTATTGTCCGAGAACCAGATTACCTTAAAAGAGAGAGGCTCACCTTTTACAAACTGGTCATTAGGTAGATGATGAATATTTTGGCCATGACAACCTATTAACACAAAATTTTTTATATGACCCTCAGTCTTAATGAAGCACCTCTTCTGCTGTTGACAACAATGAAATGATACGAAAGTGGGAGTTAAGAATTACACAGTTTTTAGACCATTTGTAAACATTAACAATTACTGGCATTCTCAATGTGAATTTTTTATTAATTGTTTAGTAATTAATATATTGGGCAGCTGTGTGATAGAGTGCTGGACCTGGGAAAAAAACTCATCTTCCTTGAGTTCCAATCTGGTCTCAAATACTTGACCCTGGACAAGTCACTTAACGTTATTTGCTTCTATTTCCTCATGTGCAAAATGAGGCTAGAGAAAGAATGGCAATCCATTCTAGTATTTTTGCCAAAAAAACCCCAAATGAAGTTATAAAGAGTCATGATTGAACAATAGCAATGAATATGTTCCTGGAAGAATTGAACTATGTAAATATTTATATTCTTGTAAAAAAAAAAACCCAAAGGAGTTCATTCCTTAATAAGAGGATAATTCCCAAGTTCTCTTTGGAGAGAGAAATTCTTTGGAAGGGTTGGTTTTACTCTGTCCAACTGCAATAAGAAACATTTGGTCTTCTTGTTTTGCAGTGCTTGTGCTCATAAGCCAAAAAAGCCACCATGAAGATAATTGCAGCTTTTGTGTCAATATGTTTCTGAAAAAAGAGAGAAAGTGCAAAGAACTTCAGAGTTGTTACAAAGCAATTCAATATACTCTCCTATAGTTGTTTACTTTAATGCAATTATAGACAGAGAAAATGGAGAATATATCCTGGAAACAATGGTTTGGGGCTTTGTTTTATTTTGTTTTTAAAGACTAAAGGTGTGTAGAAACCTTCAAAGCATTATATTTATATGTCATAAATGACTTATTCAATGAAGGGAATCAGGGAAAAAAATTTAGTAAAAAAATAAAGAAGGGAATCAGAAAGAACTGGTCATAGCATTTAGTAAACAACATAACAAAAACTGACTATCCTAACAGACAGGAAATGATTACAGTTATTATTATTTCCATATTATAGGAGCAGGTATCCCAAGACCTGGAAAGTCCATGTAAAATTTTTAGGTCCTCCTTTTGTACCTGAGAAGAAGTCTGAATTATTATGGTATTAAAAGATAAAATATGTTAATACCATATGATACTATGTATATAGTTTATGCATTTCTGAGTTTCTAAACTTTTTCTCTGTTATCTGATGGCCTTTGTGTCACCTAAGGATTCCCCCCAAATTCCAAAAAATTCTTCCTTCCTTCCTTCCTTCCTTCCTTCCTTCCTTCCTTCCTTCCTTCCTTCCTTCCTTCCTTCCTTCCTTCCTTCCTTCCTTCCTTCCTTCCTTCCTTCCTTCCTTCCTTCCTTCCTTCCTTCCTTCCTTCCTTCCTTCCTTCCTTCCCTCCTTCCTTTTTTTGTTTTTGTTTTGGCAATAGGAGTAAGTGATTTCTCCAAGGTCACACAGCTAGTAAGTATTCAGTGTCTGAGACCATATTTGTATTCAGATTCTTCAGACTCCAGTGCCAGTGCTCTGTCCACTGTGTCCACACTACTTGTCTCAATTTCTTATGCAGACCCATGATATATCAAAAACTTGATGGGAAAAGTCATGATGTTGAAGGGAATAACTGTAGTCTCTTTCTTTTTTAAAAAAATAAATTTATTTTTCAAAATACATGCAAAAATAGTTTTCAACATTTACTTTTGTACATCTTATGTTCCAAATTTCCTCCCTCCTTCTCCTTCTCCCTCCAACTCCTCCTCCCCAGACAGCAAGCAATCCAATATAGGTTAAACATACAATTCTTCTAAAAATATTTCCACACTTATCATGCTGTACACACACAAAAAATCAGATCAAATTAGGAAAAAAATGAGAAAAAAAAACAAGCCAATAGCAATGACAAAAATGCTATGCTGTGATCCACATTTTGTCTCCATAGTCCTCTCTCTGGATGTGAATAGCTCTTTCCATCATAGATAACAATAGTTTCTGATGTCTGAGTCTAATAATAATCAGCTTTCTATGCACAATTTGATCATCAAATAATCATAGCAAAGGTCAAAATCAACATCAAATTTGAAGAAAAAAAGTTACAATAACCTAGAGAATTAAGCTATTCATAGCATCAGAGATTTTTATTATTGATGTTGTTGTACAGTAGAGTCCACCTCTTCATGACCCCACGGACCCTACTGTCCATGGAATTTTGTTGGCAAAGATCTTGGGGTGCTTTGCCATTTCCTCTTCTATTGAACTGAGGCAAAGGGAGGTTAAGTGACCAAAGTAAAGAACTTCCAGCATTCAGGAAAGAGGCTGGGCGAAGAAATTCCTAAGTTCCCTAAATTTACTTGTAAGAAGGAAACCCTCCCCCCTCAATAGCTGGTCAGTTACAAGTGAAAACAATTTTGTGGTAATATTCAAAGCACAGCTCATCTGAGTGAAGAATCCAGGAAAATAATATGGTGATTCAAATCTGGAAAGAAACTATAGCATTAAACATCATTTAACTTCACATCATTTACAAAAATAAAAGTTGAGATCCTGTTTTGTTGAATTATAGATGTGGACCAAAATCATTTTTGTTGCTAATGAAAGGTTTTCTTAGGGAAAGAGCTTACAATTACAGTGTTTCATGATGTCTAACTAAACTTTTCAGTTCAAGGACAATTTCTGAATCTTCTATCTTGTACTCAGCAACTTATAAAGTATGATGAAGGCTTTATATTTTAGTATCTTAAGTCAATATTTCACTTTTCCAGGACCGTTACATTTAAAACCTTACCTCTAATTTTGGGATAAAAGGTTTTTTTTTTATTAGAACTTTTTAATTTTCAAAAGCTTTGATATGCATGGATAGTTTTTCAGCATTAACACTTGCAAAACCTAATGTTTCAATTTTTCCCTCCCTTCCCCCCACTCCTTCCCCTTGATAGCAAGTAATCCAATATATGTTAAACATGGTAAAATATATGTTAAATCCAATATATGCATACATATTTATACATTTATCTTGCTGTACAAGAAAAATCAAATCAAAAAAGGAAAAAAAATGAGAAAGAAAAAAATGCAAGCAAACAACAACAAAAAGAGTGAAAATGCTATGTTGTGGTCCACACTCAGTTCCCATAGTCCTCTCTCTGCATTATTATATTATAATGTAATAATAATTACATTATTGTGTAACAAGGCACCTCATCTCTGCAGATGGCTCTCTTCATCACAAGACCACTGAAACTGGTCTGAATCATCTCACTGTTGAAAAGAGCCAGAATTGATCATCGTATAATCTTGTTGCTATGTACAATGATCTCCTGGTTCTGCTCATTTCATTTAGCATCAGTATAAATCTCTTCAGGCCTCTCTGAAATCATAAAAAGATTTGTTTTCTTAAGAGGAATTTCAGACATCAGTGAAGAAATGTATGGAGACATTTATGAGATAGATTACACTACAATAAAGCAGGCCTTTAAAAGGACACTGGCATTGTTATTATGGATGGTTAGAAGGTTCAGGGGAAAGGATTCTGGATTTGGAGAAAGATTTGTGTGTTGATTCAAATTCCAGCCCTACCATTTACTATTTTACCACCTATGATATTTATATGGGTTAGTCAAGGAACTTTTCTGAGGCACAGTTCTTTTCATCTGTTAATTGAAGTTTTGGACTACATGGTCGATGAAGTCACTTTCAGCTCAAAGGCTCTGACCCTATGCCTCAAAGGAGATGAAATCAGTTATATATTAATAGAAAGTATTTTTAACAGTAAAAATTTTAAGTTGGGGACAGTTAAATGATATCTTGATTTTGCTTTTAAGTAAAAAATGAAAACTATGTGTACATAATGTCAGAAGACTTGGTTGAAAAGTGAAATATTCAATAAATCAATCGTTTTATCTACATTACGAGTGGTGGAACTAGAGAATTTTGGGGTTTTTTTGGCCACATATTGCTTCCCCCTTCATGCCAACCAACAGGACACTGTTATAAAAAAGATCCTCAAGTAGAGCTTTCTAGAATTGTGTAATAAGGCAGCTCTAATCTCTCAAAGAATCTCTCAAGGTAAGCCGTATATTTTTAATGGCAAAGAAACTTTTAAGCCAATAAAACTCATCTATCACCTGATTTCTCAAAAATATGCAGGGTATATACCAGGAAGTTGCTTTTTGTTTTCTACTTCAAAAATAAACTTTAAGTTTACTTTTGAAATTAAGATATATTTTCTCATGTAATTCTGAAGGGTTTGCATGAGATTTAAATTGTAGAACTTTAGTTTGTAATTTAAGTAGTGTCAGTTTACTAGCTATGCATGAAACATACTTGCTTCTACTTACCATGAAATTAAAATAAGACTACTTCCAGGTTGAGCATTAGAGGTTTCCACTCTTGCTTTTCATTCACAGACATGGATAGGACAGTGGGTTTAGAATCAGGAAGGCTCTAGTTCAAATCTTGCCTTGTAACACAATTAGATGTAGGATTTTCAACAAGTCACTTAACCTCTCAGTCTTAGTATAGACTGTAAAATGAGAGAATTGGACTCAGTTGCCTTCAGAGTTCTTTCTAGTCTGAAATCTATGATCTTATGACAGGATTTCCAATAAAATACAGGCTACTACAATACAGGCTATTTAAATTCAGCTTGTCAGCAAAATGGATACTAATCATCTCTCAAAAATATAGACTAAGAAAAATTCAAAGAATTCAGGAAAACTATTGGCAGAGCCAAAATTAGCAGATAGGATTAGCCTTAGATTTTGACCTATGGTGAGATGCTTCTCATTCCCTCCATCAAACTGCCAGAGGAGTTCAGGGATTTCAAGTAATGAAAGGGCCCTAGCCATCTCCGGTGCCCATGCTCCTCTGCCCTTTCTACTGTCCCCACTGAAAAACAATCCTCTTTTGTTTGTTTTTAATAAACTAACCTTCATTCTAAATTTCTTCTTCTCACCTTCTTTTCATTTTCAGGTAAATATTGAAGCTGTTTTCTCCTGAAAACATATCATTTCTTGGCATCCTTTCGAAGGCTGACTGCATCTTAACCTCTTATGTTCTCTGACCCATAGGAGCAAGGAAAATTGGCATCCAACTTCCTGCCTGATGACACTATCAGACTTTCCCTCAGCAACCACCTTTAAAATTCATTTCATTAAGTGGTATCCACATCCAGATAGAGAACTATAGAGACTAAATGTGGATCAAAGCATTGTATTTTCATCTTTTGTTGTTGTTGTTGTTGTTGTTGTTTGCTTTTTTTCCATCTTTGTACGTTTTTCCTTTTGATTTTTTTTCTTTTTGTGCAGCATGAAAAATATGGAAATATGTTTGGAAGAATTGTATATGTTTAACCTATATCAGATTGCTTGCTGTCTTGGGGAGGAGAGTAAGAACAAGAGGGAGAGAGGTTTGGAACACAAGGTTTTGCAAAGGTGAGAGTGAAAAACTATCTTTGCATGTGTTTGGAAAAATAAAATAGCATTTTAAAAAAAGAACTAAAGAGAGGTTAAAAGCCTTTTTAAAAAACACTATTCTGATTGTGGGGAAAAAAATAAAATCCATTTCATCCTGTCAAAAGATCTTTGCTGGTGTCATCTTTGGACAGTTAGGTAATTCTCCCTCCTTCCCCCTAAAATACTAGGCTTACCTTATTTTCTCCTCTATCCTAATTCTTAGGCAGTACTAAACCTATGATTTCATTATTATAGGTAATTTTCAGGTAAGGAAACTCCCTTTACCATTTCAGGTTACCAGCCTTTCTGTAACCTGTAATCTTAGAAAATTTTCTAAAGCACTGAGAAGAAAATAGACTTCACCAGGGTCAACCAACCAATGTGTTTCAGATTAAGACTTGAACACAAGTCTTCCCTGTCTTTAAGGCCATTCTACTTTGCCATCTTTTCTCTTCCTCATTCAGAGTCAAATATTCTGGCTTTCCGATTCAAATCCATGACTTCTGCCTATCATGTTACCTTAACAAGTAACAGCAGTGATCATACTTTTAAAAACTCCCCATCACTACTAACATAAATTTGACCCAGATAAATAGGAAAATTCCTAGTTTCATCTCTATTAAGATTTGAAAATATTTTAGCCTCCCCCTCCTCATTCCATAATTCCCTCCCACCCCTCAAAAAAATTCATCAGAATCTCTAGCATATAAAGAATGTCTGTCTGGAGATGAACTAAGAATACAGTCAGCTCCTCCATGGCTACTGACGCTCGGACAAGATATGAATTTCCAGGACAAGGTGAAACTTAATGGAATCATAGAATTGAATAGTTGGAATATGAAATAGTTGGGAAAACAGATATTTTATAAGTCAAAGGATCACATAAATTTTAACAAGGAACTTCAGAGGTCATCTGGTTTAATCTTCTTGTTTTTACAGAAAAAAAACTGAGGTTGTGGGAGGCAAAATGATTTGCCCAAGGTTATCTAGTCTAATCATTCCCAGAAACTTAAATTTTCCACTTACCTAATAAAGATGGCATACTCACAACAAAGAAGGCACTGTGTTCTACCAGCAAAGCAGAATTGAAGTAGCTCAAAAGAAATGCAAAATGTGCAAAGTTAGTGACTCTACCCAAATACTGGCTATTTGTACTGGATCTGTGTTAGAGCGTTCTGAGCTCTTACTGCTCTGATCAGCCACAATTGGACACACTATAACTTGAGGCAAACATGGTGGTGCCATTTTGGTCCTCAAAGAGAACGAAGAATAACAACTACAAACCAACCAGCCAAAAATCCAGATTTCACAAAAGAACTCAAATTCTAGGGAACTTGTTACTCTCTAAGACGTCATTCTAATTTTAGATAGTTCTAATTATTAGGAAGCTGTTTATACAGAGTCAAAATCTGCCTCTTAGCAATTTCTACCCCTTGGTCTTCATAATGCTGTCTAGGACCAAGGAAAACAAATCTATTTTTTTCCTACAAGACAATTCTTCAGATTTTTAAAGACAGAAATGACATTTAGTGAAATCTTGTCTTTACAAAGCATTCAGTTGAGCAACTATTTTTTTTTCCACTTTCATTTAGTATTTTATTTTTCTTCTGTTAGATATAAATACAACTTAATTTTAAAAACTTTAAAGGGGAAGGATTATAATAGGAAACACTGCCCTTTGAAGGAAGAGAGGGATCCCAAAAAGTAGAAATGAGAAGGGAGGTCATTCTCAGTATAAGGGAAAACATGTGAAGCAATGAGAGGTTAAATAATTTGCCCAGGATCACAAAGCCAGTATGTACCAGAAGAGGGATTTGAACCCAGGTGTCTTTTCTTGACTCAGAGCTGGCTCTCTTTCCACTATGCCATGCTACTCTGTCTTTAATTCTGTAGATACTTAATATTTGCTGAATTAAACAATTTATTGAAACTAATTTAATTACATAAAAAGAGAACTAATCCATTAAGAAAAATACATTGTTATGGTAACTATCCACTTTTTATATTCCAACCCTTCCTTTGAAAATGAAATGGCATGGGTATTGCATTTAAAAAAATGTCTTTATAATATCAAATTTCAAACCTGTAGAACAAATTTGTAAACTAAACCAAAAATATCATTCATTTCAACATATGATATTGTCATATGTTCAAATGGTAATTATAATCTCCTATTGTATCATATCAGCTTCCACTTAACTATCATATTATGATATTAGTAGAAAAAAATTAATATATACTTCCACTGAAGAGTGAGTTCTTTAGAAAACAGATAGTGTAGTTTTGGTCCTCTTTGAAAATGAAGGATGAACAACAGCCTGAAGTAACATAATAGTTTAGTTGGGAAATGCAACTCGTTTCCCATCTCCATCTCCTCATTTTGTAAAGGTAGCAGCATTTAAGAGCATCTGTGTAATAGCTATTTGTTGGATCCAGATAGTGAAATGAGGAACAGAAATTTTCCTTTTATCTCAAGTTTTTCTATATCCCTAGGGTTTTTCAGTCTTTCAGTTAATTACCTCTGCCTATTTCTTTTTTGACTCTTAATTTTTTTTCTTTATTTTGTTAAATATTTCCTAATTACATGTAAAAAGTTATTGTTTTTTAACAATCATTAAAAATTTATTTTGAGTTCCAAATTCCTTTCCTCCTTCACATCTCTTCTCCTTCTCTGATACAGCAAGCAATTTCATATAGGTTATACATGTGCAGTCATGCAAAACATATTTCCATATTAGCCCTATTGAAGAAAAGAGAGACCAAAAAGAATAATAAAGTTAAAAAAAAAAAAAAAGATGATTTGATTTGCATTCAGACTCCATCAATTCTTTCTCTGGAGGTAGGGAGCATTTTTCTTCATAAATCCGTCAGGATTATCTGGAATCATTATATTGCTGAGAATAACTAAGTCATTCACAAGTGATTCTTCTTACAATATTGCTATTACTGTGTACAATGTTCTCCTAATTCTGCTCATTTTACTTTCCATCAGTTCATGTAAATCTTTACAATTTTTCTGAAACCATCTTGTTTTTAATTTCTTAAAATATTCCATCAGAAACATACACCACAATTTGTTCAGTCACCTTAATTGATGGATATCCCCTCTATTTCAATTCTTCACCACTACAAACAATACTATAAATATTTTTGTATAAATAGGTCTTTTGCCCTTCTGTTTGATCTCTTTGGTGTACAGACCTAGCAGTGATATTGGTTGTTCAGAAGGTATGCAGAGTTTCATAGGCTTTTCAACATAGTTACATATTGTTTTCCAGAACTGGTGGGCTTGTTCACTACAATTCTATCAGTAGATTAGTGTCCCTGTTTTCCCACATCCCCTCCAGCATTTGTTATTATCCTTTTCTGTCATGTTAGTCAATCTGATACAGGTGACCTGGAGTCTCAGAATTGTTTTATTTTGTAATTTGCTTATCAGTGTGATTCCGAGAATTTTTAAATTGTGATAGCTTTGATTTCTTCTGAAAAATGCCTATATCCTTTGATATCAACTGGATACTTGCCACGAGTGGCTTACCACTACGCCTGTGTCCATGGGTCGTGACTTAATGCTGGTTGAGTGTGAAGAGAGAAACAGAAACCAGATAGGAGATGTGAAGATTTATTGATCTGAAGGTAAAGTTTTTTATAACTTTAGACCAAGTCATATCAAGCAACTTTCTCATGAGAACTTTTCCCTGGCTGTTTCCTAGCTTCCTTATTATCAATAAGATAATTTGGTACTCCAGCAGGATGAATACAGAAAGGATTGGAGAGACTTACATGAACTGATGCTGAGTGAAATGATCATTACACACTTCAACAATGATACTGAATGAGGATGTATTCTGATGGAAGTAGATATCTCCAATAAAGAGAAGATCTAATTCAGTTTCAATTGATGGACAGAATCAGCAACACCCAGAGAAGGAACATGGGAAATGAGTGTAAACTGTTTGCATTTTTGTTTTTCTTCCCAGGTTATTTTTACCTTCTGAATCCAATTCTTCCTGTGCAACAAGAAATTCGGTTCTGCACACATATATTGTATCTACGATATACTATAACACATTTAACATGTATGGGACTGCCTGCCATCTGGGGGGGGGGGGAAGGAGGGGAAATTCGGAATAGAAGTGAGTGCAAGGGATAATGTTGTAAAAAAATTACCCATGCATACGTACTGTCAAAAAAAAGTTATAATTATAAAATTAATTTAAAAATGTAAAAAATAAAAAATAAATGTTTAGGGGAAAAAAAAACATAATTTGGTACTCATGAGACAGAACAGAGGCATGGTGAGCCAACATCCTGAGTTCACACAGCCTTTGGATTCCAGGCAAACTATATGGAAAACCTGGTCTGTTCTGAATCCTCTGATTCAAAGGTGGCCCTCAACAGGGAATGATTCTTATTTTTATAAAATTGTCTCATTTCCCTATATATTTGATAAATAAGGCCTTTATCAGGTAAATTTGTTTTAACTTTTTCTTTGCTCCTTTGCCCCTTTCCCCCTATTCCTTTAATCTTCTCCACTTACTGTTTTCCTTTTAATTTTGGCTGCACCAGATTTGTTTCTGAAAAATTTTTTTGATTTCATGTAATTAAAATTATCTATTTTACTTCCCATAATCTTATCTTTTGTTTGATTATAAATCCTTTTTTTAAATTGGACAGATATATTTTTTCTATGCTCCCATAATTTATTTATTATACCATCCTTTATTGTAATGTTCTCATTGGTTTTCTGGAGGTCTTGGAGCAGCCTTCGTTTCAGTAATCACCACGAGACTGATGAAGATGGAATGAATCTCTCTGAGTCTGAGGGCTTGTGCTCTTTTAGCCTCCAGACACCACAAAGGTGGAAGATGGAATGAGTCTGTCTCTTTGACACCCCTGGCTTATATGCTCTATTCTAAGTATAATCATTATATCATTAGGAAACCATTATTTGTTGTAAGATTAAATCAATCATATGAACTTAGAGAACTATTAAGCACCATGCTAAACTAGGTTATCATTGTTTCATCAGTTCCACTGAATTAGCACCGTGTAAGAATCCTTTTTTCAAGTTCTGGCTCATAACACTTTATGTCTAAATCATTCATACATTTTTACTTTATCTTTGCATACACTGTGTGATATGTTGGTCTACGCATAGTTTCTGCTAAATCATTTTCCAGTTTTCCCAGAATGTTTTTGTGGTCAATGTTGAGTTCTTACCCTCAGAGTTTGGCTCTTTAGGTTTATCAAACATTAGCAACTGTGATCATTTACTACAGCATATTATGTACCTAATCCATTCTACTGGTTCACCACTCTATTTCTTAGCCAACTTTAGATTGTCTTAATGATTACTGCTTTGTAATATAGTTTGAAATCTGGAACTGCTAGGCTGCCTACCTTAGCATTTTATTCATTGATTCTGTTGATATTCTTGACCTTTTTCTATAGAATAATTTTCTGGTACCTTGATTGGCATGGTACTGAATAAGTAAGTTACTTGGGTGGGATTATTATTTTTATTATATTGACTCAGTCTATCCATGAACATTTAACATTTCCCTAATTGTTTAAATGTATGAAAAGTGTTTTATAGCTATATTCATATAATCCTTGGATTTGTCTTGGTAGGCCTCTGCTGATTTCTGTTGTTGTTTTGTGGGTTTTTTTTTTTTTTGTATGTTTTTTTTGTTTGTTTGTTTTTGACCAAGCAATTAGGGTTAAGTGACTTGCCAACAGTCACACAGCTAGGAAATATTAAATGTCTGAGATCAAATTTAACTCAGGTGCTCCTGACTCCAAGGCTAATGCTGTAATCACTGCGCCATCTAGCTGTCTCTTCTGCCTATTTCTAAACAAAAATAGAACAAGAGGTCTCAATTTCAGTTTTTGAATTAGGATGGAGTGTTTTGAGAATGTAAAAAAAAAAAAAAGAAAAAAATTGTGCCTTTTGATGGTCATTTAACATTTAACTTGCAGTGTTTATTTTCTAATTTTGAAAATATAAAAGGGCAATTATAATTTTTGGTCAATATTAAACTTAGTAGGATTTGTATGATATTACTTAGAATTAAACAATACATGATACTTTTTAAAAAATATGCAAAACAACATTTATTTCAGCACAATTTTAGTTGCCCTAATTGGCTCAAACTTGCACACTGACACTTAGCATGATATAGTACTATATAATCTCATGTTTTTCCTTCATTATTTTTAAATTAAAGCTTTTCATTTTCAAAACATGCATGGATAATTTTTCAATATTAACCCTTGGAAAACCTTCTGTTCCAATTTTTCCCTTCCTTCCCAACCCTATCCTAGATGGCAAATAATCTAATATATGTAAAACTTTGTAAAAATATATTAAATCCAACATATGCAAACACATACAATTATCTTGCTGTGCAAGAAAAATCAAATCAAAATGGAAGAAAAATAAGAAAGAAATTAAAATGCAAGCAAACAACAACAGAAACAGTGAAAATTCTGGGTTGTAATCCACTGTTTTCACAGTCCTCTCTCTGGGTGCAGATGGCTCTCTTCATTATTGGACAATTGGAACTGGTTTGAATCATCTCATTGTTGAAGTGAGCCATGTCCATCAGAATTGATCATAGTATAATCTTCTTGTTGCTGTGTACAATGGTCTCCTGGTTCTGCTCATTTCACTTAGCATCAGTTCATGTAAATCTCTCCAGGCCTTTCTGTATTCATCCTGCTGGTTATTTCTTACAGAACAATAATATTCCATAATATTCATATATCATAACTTATTCAGCCATTCTCCAATTGATGGGCATCCATTCAGTTTCTAATTTCTAGCCACTACAAAAAGGGCTGCCACAAACATTTTTGCATATGTGGGTTCCTTTACTTCCTTTAAGATCTCTTTGGGATATAGACCCAGTAGAAACACTACTGGGTTAAAGGGTATGCACAGTTTGATAACTTTCTGAGTCTAGTTCCAAATTGCTCTCCAGAATGGTTGGATCTATTCAGTTCCACCAACAATGTATCAGTGTCTTAGTTTTCCCACATCCCCTCCAACATTCATCATTTTTTGTTCCTGTCATCTTAGATATACTTCTTAGAATACTTCTATTGCCAATCTATTTGGAGAACAAATAATCTCCTATCACTTGAAAAATTGACAACTCATATTCTAAACATCTATCTAAAATATAGGATACATTGCAGAAACCTGATGAGAATCATGGATAATAAAAAGAAAATATATTCCTTTTGAAATTTAGAGGAAGATGTAGAGATCATTATCTCCATTAGGTTGAGGCAGCTAACAAATATTATGAGTAGAGCACTGGGTTTGGAGTCAGGAAGAAATGAATTCACATTCTACCAGACACTGGCTATGTGATCTTGGGTAAGTCACTTAAGCTTTCAGACTTAGTTTCCTCATTGTAAAATGGA
Source organism: Sminthopsis crassicaudata (assembly GCF_048593235.1). Taxonomy (NCBI): domain Eukaryota; kingdom Metazoa; phylum Chordata; class Mammalia; order Dasyuromorphia; family Dasyuridae; genus Sminthopsis; species Sminthopsis crassicaudata. The sequence goes on along the minus strand of NC_133617.1, from coordinate 432,761,448 downwards.
GATAATAGTGTCCATAGGGTTATTTGGGAGGATGAACTAAGATAGTATATGGAAAGTGCTTTACAAATATTAAAGCTTTACATAAATGTTTGTTATTATTTTAACTTTTCTCTTAGTAGCTAAGCCTTTTAAATTTTATCCAGTAGATATACACAAAATATTTCTTAAAGTAGACATTGCTAACTGAATAACTATTTTTACTATAAATTTTATTCATTTTTGAAGAGGACCCAATAACATCATAGTATGCTTTCTTGATTTGCAAGTAGGTTTGAATTTATTTTGTTCTGAGGCTGGGGTTAAGTGACTTGCCCAGGGTCACACAGCTAGGAAGTGTTAAGTGTCTGAGACTAGATTTGAACTCAGGTCCTCCTGAATTCAAGGCTGGTGCTCTATCCACTGCGCCACCTAGCTGCCCCAAGTAGATTGAATTTAAATGAGGTAGAGTTACACAAAGTTGTCCATCTCACTCTCTCTTCCAGAGTCTTTGAAATCCAGTGGCAAAACAAAAGTTAGGATGACTGGTTTTTCCTAGGATGCAGTGGGCCAAGAATGATTTTTATGTTTTTGATGTCTGACCCAAGTTCTAAGAGCTCTACAGTGTCCGCTTCAGCCATCTTCGTGACCATTGGAACAATTAACTTCTCATCTGCCCATTCTGCCAGGGCAAGTATTCACACGCTTGGGGTAAACATCTTCCTAATTCCCGAAAGAATTTAAGTCCTACTAATAATGTTCAATCGGGTTTAGCCCTTCTGCAGAAAAGATTCTTCTGGGGTATTGCAGCTGCACATGTTGGCTTCTTGGAGACACAAGTGAAAGTGGGGTGACAGTTTACACAAAGGTAGATAAGCATTCCTGAAAAGGGCTCAGCAAACCTTGCTAGAATTCTTTGAATAACTCATATAATAACAGAACTGTTATTATTAGACCACTTGAAAACTACTAAAACATTCAATATAAATGCACATTTAAACATTTATTCCTAGAAAGTTTTATAAGTTAAATAATAAGGTTCAAGACTGTATAAATCCATTTTCAGGTAGGTAAACATGTTTTTTTCTTAGTAAATTTATTTATTTTTAATACACATTATAACATGTTGGGAGAGAAAAATCAGAGCAAAGAAAAAAGCATGAGAGAGATTAAAAAAAAAAAAACAGGGGGCAGCAAGGTGGTGCAGTGGATAGAGCCAGCCTTGAATTCAGGAGGACCCAAGTTCAAATCTGATCTCAGACACTTAACACTTCCTAGCTGTGTGACCCTGGGCAAGTCACTTAACCCCAGCCTCTAGGAAAAAAAAAAAAAAAAAAAAAAAAAAAAACAGAAAAAAAGTGAATGCAGTATGTGTTGATTTATATTAAGTCTCCTTAGTTCTTTTTCTGGATGCAGATGGCATTTTCCCTCCAAAGTATGTTGGGATTGCTTTGATCACTAAACTACTTTCATAGTTGATCATCACACATTCTTGCTGTTATTGGGTACAATGTATTCCTGGTTCTGCTTGTTTTACTCAGCATCAATTCATGTAAATCTTTGCAGAACTTTCTAAAATCAGCTTGTTTTTCAGTTTTTATAGAACAATAATATTCCATTATCTTCAGATATTATAACTTGTTCAGCCACTCCTCAATTGATGGGCATGTACTCATTTTCCAATTCTTTGCTACCAGCTTTGAACTAATACAAATATTTTTGTGCATGTGGGTTCTTTCCCCTCCTTTAAGATTTCCTGTATCCTTAAGATACAAACCCAGTAATGGCACTGCTGGGCCAAAGGGTATGCACGGTTTTATAGCTCTTTGGGCACATTTCCAAATTGTTCTCCAGAATGGTTGGATCATTTCACAATTCCACCAATAGTGTATTAGTTTCCTAGTTTTCCCACATTCCCCACAATATTTATCATTCTCTTTTCCTGTCATCTTAACCAATCTGAGAGTTTTAATTTGCATTTCTCTAATCAATAGTGATTTAGAGCATTTTTTCACATAACTATAGATGGTTTTAATTTCATCATCTGAAAATTGTCTATTCATATCCTTTGAACATTTATCAACTGAGGAAAACAATGATTTTTAGAAATATTAAATATATTTTGTATCATCAAAAGAATTGTTTAGAATTCCCAGTTAGTTATTGAACTCAGTGCTAAGTACCCACTATGACCACCAAAGGATTTACCTGTACATTTTAGATCTGAGATGTTGCATTCCCCAGTTAAAGTTCCAAGAGACAACCAATATTGAATTAGCAGTAGATAGCCACAGGGTGTCACTACTAGACTGTGTCTCATCAAAAACTTAAAAAAGCAAAACTTTTCCTTTAGGGAATATGAATCTAAAACTCTTTTGAAAAGAATAATATAATTTTCATTTGCAAATTATGATTTTCAGCGCAGGATTTTTAAGGGAGGAAAGGTAGAAGTAAGGGAGAGGCTTGAAAATAGAAAAGTACTCATGAAAAGGAAAAACATAGAAAGGGGGCAGGGGAAAGGGAATAGTAAGCAAGGCAATTTAGACCAAAAAGAAAAGACAAATAGCAAATCAGAGCTGTTGTGAACATATTTACTTCATATTTTGATGGATCTGTGTTCTTATCAATGGGGGAGAAGCTTATTCATTCCAACAATGTAGATCACAGTCTATCTACAGCTTCTGATTTTTTTCTATAATTTTCCATAATCCTTTACATAGGGTACACCCAACATTCTGAGGTCTATTTTAACTATCTTAACCTTGGATGTATATTAATAAAGCATTAAGACATTCTAACAATTATCTTTTATGAATAGAATTCTCATATTAGGACTGGTTGAAGGAATTGGGCATGTTCAATCTGGTAAAGAAAAGATTGGGATGAAAACTCTTTTTAAGTATTTGAACAATTATTTGAACAAGGCAAAAACTTGACTTCCTCTCCCCCAAACCAAAACTCCAAATTCCTTTAAATAATGACTCTAAACAAATTTTAGAGCATCAGAACATACGAAAAAAGATGGAGTAGAACAATTTTCCAGCTGAAGAAAACTTAGGTCAGCAGGAAAGATCTGTGGCATCAAGGTAGGAGTCCAGTGTCCAATCCTCATGCAGGTTGTGCCATTGTGGACCCTGCCCCAGTGCTAGTAAAGCAGAAATGGGCCTATGGACTTCTGACTCAATAATAGTACTAGTGGCTTCCAGACTTTTCTGCCCAGAGACAGCAAAGTCAACAGAAAAGGTCTATGGCATCAGGGTGAGAACTGAACATGTAGTCCCAGAGTAAGTCTAGCCAGCTTGGATCTTGTCCTAGCCCTGATCCCATCTGTTCCCTGATTGCCAGCAAAGCAGGAACAAACCTTGGGCTTCTGAATCAGCAGAATCAGCAGCACTTTCTAGTCTTCTCACCCCAAAGACACCAAAGACAACTTGGAAGATCAGCAGGAAAGGTGTGAGGGTGAGAAGGCCTTGGGAAATCAGCATTCCAGAAGTGGGTATGATTCGTGATGGCAGCTTCGAGTTTTTCAGCTCACAGGAGTTCTCCTTACTAGTACTGAGCAATCACTGTTGCTTTAGCATACTAGATCTTACATCTACAGTGAGGTAGGGACACTTGTAAGAGTTCCAAAGCAGAAAGGAGTGCTTATGATCAGGTCCCTATTAGGATCTCTGAAAATTGCTGCACAAAACCCCTGAAGCTAGTCAGTGTATCCTTCACCCTGGATACACTGGAATCTTCGCCCTACTTTAACAAAACATTAAAAGCCAAGTAATAGGCTAGGAAAACGAGCAGACAAAAGAAAAAGATTCTGACCATAGAAAATTAGTATGGTGGCAAGGAAGATCAAAACATACACTCAGAAGAAGATAACAAAGTCAAAGCTGCTATATTCAACACCTACAAGAAAAATAAGAATTGGTTTCAGCCCATGGAAGAGCTCAAAGGAAATTTTGAAATCAAGTAAAAGAAATACAGAAAAAATTGAGAATTGAGAGTGGTGCAAAATGAAATGTAAAAAGCTAATGCTTTAAAAAGCAAAATTGGCCAAATAGGGAAGGAGGTTCAAAAGTTCCCTGAGGAAAATAATTCCTTAAAAATTAGAATTGAGCAACTGGAATCTAATAACTTTATGAGAAATCAAGATATGATAAAACAAACTAAAAGAATAAAAAAATAGAAAAAAAATCAAATATCTCAGTGAAAAAACAATTGAACTGGAAAATAGATTCAGGAGAGATAATTTAAAAATTACTGGTCTACCTGAAAATTATGATCGAAAAAGAGCGTGGGCATCATCTTTCAAGAAATTATCAAGGGAAATAAAAATTGTAAGAACTCACCAATCACCTCGTCAAAGAGATCCCAAAACTCCCAGGAATATTATAACCAAATTCCAGAAAATACAAGATTTAGTAGTTTCTACATTAAAGGATTGCAGGGCTTGGAATGTGATATTCCAGAGAGCAATGGAGCTAGGATTACAAACAAGAATCACACAACCTAGCAAAAGTGAGTATAATCCTTCAGGGGAAAAGTAGAAATCCAATGAAATAGAGGACTTTCAAGAATTCATGATGAAAAGACCAGAGATGAATAGGAAATTTGATTTTCAAATACAGGACTCAGGAGAAGCATAAGGAGGCAATCAGGAAAGGGATGTAAGGGACTTAATAAAGTTTATCTGTTTACATTCCTACATGGGAGGATGGTACTTGTAACTCAGAACTTTCTCATTATTATGGCAGTTGAAGTAGTATATATAACAGAGGGCACATATATGAGTTGAAGGAATAATTTAAAGTAATGTTAGAAGAGGAATGTACTGGAAAGGAAAAGGGAGAAGTGGAATGGTATAAATTATCTGCTATAAAAGAGGCAAGAAAAAGCTTTTACAGTGTTAGGGAAGAGGGGGCAGCTAGGGAAAGTAAGTTAATCCTTACTCTCATCAGAATTGGCTCAAAGAGGAAATGACATACATACTTAATATGGGTATAAAAATTTATTTTACTCTTCAAGAAAAAAAGAAGGAAAGGTCAGAAAAAGAAAGGAAATGGGAGAGGGTGATAGAAGAGGACATATGGGGGAAGGAGTGGTCAATAGCAAAACATTTTTGAGGAGGAATAGTGTGAAAGGAGAGAGAGAGATTACAGCAATAATAATAGTAAAAAAATTGAAAAAGTTTCTCTGATAAGACCTCATTTCTCAAACATTTAATGAACTAAGTCAAATTTTAAAAAATAAGAGCCATACCCCCAATTGATAAATGATCAAAAGATATGAACTATGCATATCCTTTGACCTAACAATATCACTGCAAGACATAAATCCCAAGAGAATTTTTCTTAAAAAAGGAAAAAGTCCTATATGTAAAAAAATATTTGTAGCAGCTCTCTTCTCAGAGCAAGAAATTGGAAAGTGAGAGGATACCCATCAATGAGGGAATGGCTAAATAAATTGTACTGTATACAAAGTAATAGCAATGTTCTGAATACAGATTGAGGCCATACTTTCTATTTTTAACTTTTTCTTGAGGGTTTTTTGGAGGAAAGAGAGAAGATCTATTTTTTTTACAACATGACTTTTATGAAAATATTTTGTATAACTTCACATGTGCCTTCTTATTGGAGGGTGAGGATGATAAAAAGAGAACGTGGAACTCAAAGTTTTAAAGAACAAATGTAAAAAAATTATTATAAATGCAATTGGGAAAAATTAAAAATATTAAATTTTTAAAAAGGATTGTCATGTGGATGAGGGATGGAAGTTATAGTGGGGGTTCCATTTATGTATGGATTAGACTAAATGACTGCTGATGAATTTCTAACTCTCAAACTCTGTGATTCTGTAATATATAGGTGAGATTTAAACCCAGGTCTGTTTGTGAATAGGCAAATCACTTACCTTTTTGAATCTTAGTTTTCTCTTCTCTAAAATAATCTACATTTACAGAGTTGCTGTGAAATTCAATTGATAAAATGTATTCATTTTACAAAATTTAAAAAACTATATAGTTATCAGTTGAAACATAAAACTTTATTACTTTGTATTCTTTTCAACTCAGGGTGGTATACTGATCAGCTTGCTGGGTTTACTGGGGGGTGAATCTTTGGAAATTTTATCTGTAAAATATCTGTATTTATAGTAGCCTACTGACCCTAAAACTTGGAGTCCTTAAGACATAGGTTATATATTGATTCTGTGGAGCACATCGTTAAGAGAAAAAGATTATTTTAAAATTTCAGTGATGAAGGCATATCCAAAGTTAATTGGGATTCTACCTGGGCTTCTCCTAGAAGATGAATTTTAATTACCCTCAGGATTAAAATGTTTTTTTCCAAACATTTAGGAGGGTAGGTTATTGGGAAAAAAAATACACCTTTATAACACTGTAAAAGTGAGTTGCTAAATGTTTAGCCCCATCATCCCTGTCAATTTCTTTTCCCCTCATTTTTACATTTAAGGGTTCTGATAAAGGTCTAATTTCTAAAATATATAGAAAATTGACCCAAATTTATAGGAATTCAAGCCATTCTCCAAGTAATATACGGTCAAAAGATATGAAGACAATTTTCAGATGGAAGAAATTAAAACTATTTTTAATCATATGAGAAAGTGATCTAAATCACTACTGATCAGAGAAATGTAAATTAAGACAACTCTGAGATACAACTACATACCTGTCAGATTGGCAAAAATGATAGGAAAAGGCAAGGATGATTGTTGGAGGGGATGTGGGAAAACTGGGACATTAGTACTAACACGATGTTGGTGGAATTGTGAACAGATCCAGCCATTCTGGAGAGCTATTTGGAACTATCTTCAAAAAGTTATCAAACTGTGCATATCCTTTGACCCAGCAGTGTTTCTATTGGGCTTATATCCCAAAGAGATCTTAAAGGGGCCCACATGTGCAAAAACGTTTGTGGCAGCCCTTTTTGTAATGACTACAAACTGGAAACTGAGCGGCTGTCCATCAGTTGGAGAATGGCTGAATAAGTTATGGTATATTTTGTTCTATAAGAAATAATCAGGAGGATGATTTTAGAGAGACCTAGAGAGACTTATATGAACTGATGCTAAGTGAAATGAGCAGAATCAGGAGATCACTGTACACAGCAACATCAATTATTATATGATGATCAATTCTGATGAACAATGAGATGACTGATGCCAGTTTCAATGATCTTGTGATGAAGAGAGCCATCTACACCCAGAGAGAGGATGGTATGAATTAATAACCAACATAACATTCTCACTCTTTTTGTTGTTGTTCGCTTGCATTTTGTTTTTTTTAACTCATTTGCTTTCTTTTTTTTTTTTTTTTTTTTTTTGATCTGATTTTTCTTGTGCAGCAAGTATAAATATGCTTATACATATTGGGTTTAACATCTATTTTAAAATGTTTACCACTATTGGATTGCTTGCCATCTAGGGAGGAGGTGGTGGGGGAAAGGAGGAGAAAATCCGAAGCATAAGGTTATGCAAAGGTCAATGTTGTCAAATTATCCGCGCATATGTTTTGAAAATAAATAGCTTTATTAAAAAAATAGTAAAATAAATAAATTTATTTTCCTTTTCCCTTCCAACTTTCTTCCAGAGGACATTCATAATGGATGCACTGAGGCAGAAGAACAAAGTAACTACATATATTTGTTTATGTAGCTTGAGGAGAACTCCTGAGAGTAGACTTTTCCAGCCTAAGAAAGGACAGTGATGGAGTGATGAAGGCAATGATGGAAAACATGATTGTTGCATCATGAATAAAATTTCTGAAACTGTATAACAGAGTTTATATTTTCCACTTGTGGGATTCCAAATCCCAAAGATTCTAGAGTCTAACTTGTACTTAGAGAAGGGAGATTTCTGGGACAGTGTCAGCCTTAGGGGCTACCTCAAAGGCTCATCCTTAGGTGACACATATAAAATACATTGCTAGGTCTGTGGCAATTTGATGGGTCTTGTCAGAGTTCACACTTGGTAATTTAACCCTTGAGAAATTTGAATGCAATAATGCTGCTGATTTTGCAGAAATCAAATGGAGTATTTTCTATCTAAAGGGAAAGACAATTTGGAATGAATTCATTTCAGCAGAATTCTGAGGCTATTCTTTTAAAAGTATTTTTTATATCATTAATAAATATATCTCCAACTTTCAGTTCAAGTTTAATGACTTGAATGTGATCTCTCAATCTCTCTCTCTCTCTCTCTCTCTCTCTCTCTCTCTCTCTCTCTCTTTCTCTCTCTCTCTCTCTCTCTCTCTCTCTCTCTCTCTGTCTCTCTCTCTCTCTCTCTCTCTCTCTCTCTCTGTCTCTGTCTCTCTCTCTCTCTCTCTCTCTCTCTCTGTCTCTCTGTCTCTCTCTCTCTCTCTCTCTCTCTCTCTCTCTCTCTCTCTCTCTCTCTCTCTCTCTCTCTCTCTCTCACACACACACACACACACACACACACACACACACACACACACACACGCGCGCGCGCACACACAAGCCAAGGATCTAAAATTTAAAAAATATTTGCAAGCTAGAATGTGTGTAGACAATGTTACCCAAAAGAGGGAAAGTTTTACCTGTGGCTATTGTGGGGAAGTGAGATTAGTCTTATTTTGTTTAGCCCCAGTTACAAAATTAGGAATAAGTAGAAGTTTCAGAAAGGCAGAGAAGTAAATTTAGGCTTTAGTTAATAATAAAAAAAAAAAAAAAAACAATTGGAGCCATCCAAAAATGGAATAGGCTGCCTGTGGAAATAGTAGGTCCTTTTTCACTGAATATCTTTAAGAGAAAGCTGGCTCACAATCTGTTGAGGATGTCATAGAGGGAATTTTCATTAGGTAGAAGCTCTGGTCTTTCTAAATACAAAATACAAAATTCCTCTATAACAATCTTTCCTATTTTTAAAAACTGAGGCCAGATCATATTTTAAGCACTTATATAATGTTACCACAGTAAGTAGTTTTATATTTTTATGTCTGAATAATTTGGAATCATAGATTTAGAGTTGATAAGACCTTATCATACAGGTAATAAGTGACAAAGGTAAGATTTGAATGCAAGTCCTCAGATTTACTTTCCATTGTACCACACTTCCTTATACATCATATATAAAGAAGAAAGACAGTAATAATAGCTAACAAAGACTTGCCAAGTTCTTTACATATTTAACATTTAGAAACATGTTAAGAATCCAGAATCTTAAGTACCATGCAGTTTCTTTGTTCTATACACAGGCATGTAGTTTGGATTAGATTATGTACCATACCTTGGTATCCTAAACCTCACTAAAACTGCTGTACTAAGCTGTGGGAAGATAAAGGAAGAAAAAAAAAGTCTGTTCCTAGCAGGTGTTCACATTCCACTGGAGGAATTAATATAACAACAAAAAAAAGTACATATGAGATTTTTACAATGTAATTGGAAGATAAATCTCTGAGGGAAAATACTATCATCCGGGATAGAGAAGCCTTAGGAACAGAATATTAAACAAACACATTACAAGAATTTCCAGGGGTAGCTAGGTGTCACAGTGTATAGAGCAATAGCTCTGAAGTCAGGAGGATCTGAGTTAAAATCTGGTCTCAGACACTTAACACTTCCTAGTGGTGTGACCCTGAGCAAGTCACTTAACCCCAAATGCCTCCGCAAAAATAAATAAATAAATAAAAATAAAAATTATTTCCCACATTTTTTCCTCTGAGAACTTATTAATCATGGCATATATATGTATATTTTATACACACATATATCTATATGCATGCATATGTATATGCACGTGCATATATTATATATGTGCAGATTCATGTAGTCACACTATATATATATGTATATATATATTCATACATGTACATCTAGCATAGGCATGTATATATACATTTACAATCTATCCTCTAAATACTTAAAAAGTAAGTTTAACAATTATGGTGATATCTGAAACTTGACTTAGGAATGTTCACCATGAAATTTACATACAAAAGGTTTGCATATTGATTGGTGACCTTAATATATTACATTTCTAGGGTATTCATATCATGATTTATATAGAAATTTTTATTTAAATGATTTTTATAGAAATCAGAGAAATGTCAAGTTAAAAATGCTATTCATGCAAGGGGATCCTATAACTTTAGGTAATATAACTTTTTCTAAAATAGTTTTTTCTTTTCAAAACACATTCACAGATAATTTTTCAACATTGACCCTTGCATAGCCTTGTGTTTCAGATTTTCCCCTCTTTCTTCCCACCCCCTCCCCTAGATGGCAAACTGGTAATAATAACTTTCAATACTTTGAAATATCATTTATTTGGAAAATTTAGGTACTCCTTCAACCAATGTGGATCGTAACTCTTCTACAATTTAGTAGATGGTTTCTAAGAGTTGTTGTGGCGACCGTGTTAGTACCCTGGATATCAGCCGGAGCCAGGATAAGCAAAAGTCTTTATTCTAGGTCTTTATTGATAGAAGTGAAGAGAGTGGGCGCATAGGATCTCTGCAACCTCACCTCTCAGTCTCTCTCCCCAAAGTGACCCTGGCTAGTCTCCCTGCACTTCCTGGTCTCTCCCACAATTCTCTGTATACACCAAACCATTAGGCCAGCACAGGATAGTGGGAAGGGCCATTTTCCAAGCATATTCTTATAGACTATTGTCCAATCACCAATTAGCCTCAAGTATTTGATTGTCTGACCCCCAGTGCATTGACTCAAGAGTTTCAGCCCTTCACATCTCTCTCTTTCTTTTGTTTTAGAATACATGTGGTCACGCCATCCCTGACTTCTCAGGAAGGGAGGTAAAAGCACTAGAAAGGAGATAATCTCGCTCTCCCTGACATTTCAGGAAGGGAAATGAAAAGCACCAAAGGGAAGTGGAGATTGGTAGCAGGTTTCTGGGTTGAAGGGTCTTATTAGAGACAAGTGTGCACAAACCCATCAGCATGGGAAGTATTACACAAGCACACAGCAATAACGCACAGGCTATTAGTGGTGACTCTCCCCACAGCCAGTGCAGGCTCAATATGGTGTAACAAACATGAATTATACATGCAAGTAGTGATATAAAAAACAATATGAATCAACATGGTCTTGTAAAAGATTTCCAGAAGTCCTAGAAGGAGGGTATGCAAACAACAATCACACATACGCCTTCTTCAGCAGCTTGAGGTAGTCCAAAACCAATCTATTGTCCAGTGCTTCATGTGTCAGGGAATCCAATGATACCCCACAAGTTTTTGAAGTCCTGCAACATCTTTTTATGTGTTAGGGAATTCAGTGATTCTTGCAGATTTTGAAGTCCTGCAACAGTTTTTATCATTTCTCAGAAAATCCAATGATTCATGAGGGTTTTCAAGGCTTACAACAAGCTTATCATGTCTCAGAGAATCCAATGATTCCTGAGGATTTTGAAGTCCAACAATTTTTGATGTCCATGAGTCAAATGCCATAATTGCCATGCTCTTTTAGTGGTGGGCACAGTCAGCAACAGAACCACCCGATGTTTCTTGGGTCTTCTCCTTTGTTTCAAGGGTCTGTTGCCTCTCTCTCCAATGGACAAGGTGAATACAGCTCATTGGCACCCATCTGATTCCTTCTCCATCTGTAGAGATACAAGCAAACTCTCTCCCCCAAGCAGTTAACCTATCTGGTCCCTTCCATTCACCACTTTTTGGGTCTCTCCACATCTAATCCTGGCAATTATCTAAAGACAATGGAGTTGCTCCCACTGGACACTGCCCTCCTGGTGGGTTATGAAACCTGTCTGCCGGAGCCAGTGCATCTTTGTCAAAAATCAAGAAGTTAATAGTATAAAGAGCTAGATTTAGAAGTTCTTTAGGGTTATCTGTGGCTCCCCCTTTCTTTTGTTTTTGGAGGAGCATCTTAATGTCTCTGTTTCTCCTCTCTACTATTGCCTGTCCTTGAGGATTAAAAGGTATGCCAGTAGTATGTAAAATTTTATACTGTGCACAAAAATGTGCAAAATGTTTAGAAATATATGCAGGTCCATTGTCTGTTTTTATTGCTTGTGGCATACCCATAATTGCAAATGCTTGTATAAGGAATTCAGTGACCACTCGAGCTGTCTCTTTTGCTGCTGGTATTGCAAAAGTGAATCCTGAAAAAGTGTCTGCCACAACATGGATAAAAGATAGACGACCAAGAGACTTATATGATAAGACCATTTATAAATGGTCACATCCATTTGCCAAATTTTATTAGGTCTCATACCACGAGGGTTCTTCCCTGGAGGAAGCGTAGGAGCATGGAAAGGAATGCAAGCTGTATAGGCTTTTACTGTGCTCCTAGCTTCCTCTCTGGTTATTCTAAATTGTAAACATAAAGCTCGAGCAGCCTGATGATATTTAAAATGAGAATCTTGGGCTTCTTGAAATAAAGGAGAATTGGCCATCATGGTTAGAAGGCTATCTGCTTTTGAATTACCATCAAAAATAAGACCTGGAAGTCCACTATGAAAGTGGACATGCAAGATATAAATCTTACCTAGATGCTTTCTCATTTGCTCTTGATGTTCCTTAAAGAGATGATATATATTAGAGGCTACAAATTTTATTTGGGCTGTGGCAATTCTTTGTACCACACCTACTGAATAGGCTGAATCAGATATTATATTTGTATCTCCTGGATAATAAGTAAGAGCTAGAATGATTGCATACAATTCATTCTGCTGAGTGGACTTAAAAGTCATGAGAGTATACAGCACAAATATTATGTTTGGATGCATCTGTAAAGATAGTTGGTCCTTTAAGAGGAACTTTAGAAACCTTTTCTTCAAGAATCCATCACCAGGGGCAGCTAGATGGTACAGTGGATAGAGCACCAGCCTTGCATTCAGAAGGACCCAAGTTCAAATCTGGCCTCAGACGCTTAACACTTCCTAGCTGTGTGACTCTGGGCAAGTCACTTAACCCCAGCCTCAGAAAAAGAAAAAGAAAAAAAAAAAAAGGAATCCATCATCAATTATGTAATAGTCTAGTTATCTTTAATGGTAACCCTGTGTAAAATCTGGAGCCATGGCTAATAAAATTTGCCACTCTGGGATGGTTTCACAGCATACATTAATTTGTGCATTAGTATAAAAAAATGTATATCTTGTCAGGTCTTAACCCAGATATTTGTACTGCTCGCTTAATGGCCTTTAAAAAAATTCTAGCCAGAAGCACTGGGTAAGGAGTAAGGCTTTGTTCTGGTTGTGCTGGGAGGTTCTATCACACTATCTCCCTAATGAAGGACAGCTGTGGATGCCTCTTGTGTAGCAAAAACTGATATTTCCAAGGGTTTTTGAATAACTCTTTCAATCACATTGGATAAAGCCAGTTCAACTTCTCTCAAAGCCTCTTGAGCTTCTTTTGTAAGCTGGCATGGTGAATTTAAAGCACTGTCTCCCTTTAAAATGTCATATAATGGTTGCAATTGATAGGTAGTCAAGCCTAACACTAGACACATCCATTGGGTATCTCCTATCAATTTCTGAAAGTCATTTAAGGTGTTTAGCTTCTCTGTTCTTAAGGAAAGTTTTTGTACTGTTAGCACCTTAGGGTATACTTCATATCCTAAATATGGAAAAGGAGCATGTCTTTGAATTTTTTCTAGAGCTATGTGCAATTTTTAGTTCCTTAGTGTTTGTATGGTTTTTTGTAGACATGCTTCTAACATTTGTTGCTCAGGTGCACATCCCAATATATCATCCATGTAATGTAATAACATTACTTTTGGAAATGCTTTTCTTACTGGACTAAGAGCAGCAGCAACATACATTTGACACATAGTAGGGGTGTTTTTCATTCCCTGTGGCAAAACTGTCCATTCATATCTTTTATACGGCTCAGCTAAGTTAACGCTGGGCACTGAAAGGCAAATCTTTTCATATTTTCCTTATTTAGAGGAATGGAATAGAAACAATCCTTAATGTCCATAACCCACAGAGGCCATTCTCTAGGCAATTTGAGGAGGATATGGAAGTCCAGGTTGAAGAGTTCCCATAGTTTCCATCTGTTCATTTACCTTTCTTAAATAAGTCAACATCCTCCATTTTCCAGATTTCTTTCTTATAACAAATACTGGGGAATTCCAAGGACTTAGAGAAGGTTGTAAGTGTCCTTGGTCAAGTTGCTCCTGTAGTTACTACCTAAGGGCCACTGTTCTATCCACACTGGTGTATCATTTTTCCATTGGATAGGAACAGGTGAAACTGTTGGCAGACCTTCAACAGCAGCCCTGCCAAAAAACTAAAGTACTCATTTTTAATCATAATTGTTGTAAAATGTACAATGTAAAATGTAAAAAAAAAAAAAAATGGTTGTAAAAATGTAAAATTTTGTAAAAAATCTTCCCTACAGATTGATAGGGATTTTTTTCAACTATAAAAGGAATAAAAATTCCTGTTTCACCTTTAAATATCCATCTCAAAGGGGTAGCACTAACTTCAGCTTCTATTGATCCTCCTATGTCAGACATGTGGGTGTCTGGCTTAATCTTTGACCAGTGACTGGGCCACTTGGCACCTCTAATGACTGTGTGATCTGCACAAGTATCTACCAATCCTTTTAATGGTATGCCATTTATATAGATAGTGAGCATAGGTCGGTCAACTATCACAGCTGCTGTCCATACCTGGATTTTGTTTCTTGGAGTCAGAATCTGGGTGACTATCACCAGATTGCTTATTCCAAGTCTGTCAGTAAGCCTGATGCTACTGCTTCTCCTGGTTGATAAGTCACACAATGTCTACCTGTAATAGTGACTGGGATATTATCTACACATTCCCCAGTTTCCCACATCAGTGTATGGATGGACACTGTTTTGTAAACACTCTCAGGAAGTGGAATGTTGAAGCCTACTATACTTGGAGGCAAGGGATCCATAGGCTGGAGAGGAACAGATTTCACCTCTCCAGGGGGTATCTCAGTTGTCCCAGCTGTTTACAACTCTATTCTCCCCAATTGTAATCCCTTTCTCCCATTAGATGGCTTCCTGCCTGATTGGTCATGTCTGGTTACTGAACTTCTAGGCACTCTCTGGGTGTAGCATCAGCTGCTATCATGGCCCAGGTATTTTTTGCCTTGGGCCCTGGGGCTGGGCCCCTCATCCCATTTCCCTGAATCAGTCTACATTCTGATGCCCAATGGAAGCCTCTGTTGCATTTTGGACATGGAGTATTGGGGTCTTGTTCTCCCACCCTGTTTTCTCTGTCTCTATGCCAACATTGAGCTTTCAGATACCCTACTTTACCACATTGAAAGCATTGATGAGTCTCTCTAGAAGTCCCTTGCCAAAAAGGATCCTGTCTTCCCATGTTGGGATCTTGGGAAGTCTGCATCATAGCCTGACTATAAAAGGTATTTGTGTCCACTGTGGCACAGCGTCTTATGATCTCCTCTAAAAGAGCTTCATTGAGTAGTCCTAGTATAATCCTTCTACAAACCTCATTAGCATTTTCTTTAGCAAGTTTCCTTATCATAATTTCTGTTACTGCTTTTCACCATTAGTCTGTATGACAGCTGTCTACAAACATCCCACAAAATCAGCAAAGGGTTCATTGGGCCCTTGTGTAATTTTTGTGAAGGCCTCACCCTTGTTCTTTTTACCTGGGAGAAAAGCCCATGCTTTGATAGCAGCAGCAGCAATTTGCTCATATACTGCTAAGGAGTAATTAATCTGTACTGAAATGTCTGCATAAGAACCTACACCTGTTAGTTGGTTATAGATAATTGGAGGATTAACTCCACTATGACTATTTTGTTGGGCTTGTATCCTACAGAGCTCACTACATTCAAAAAGCCACAACAAGTTTTGTCCAGGTTCTAAGCATGTCCTTGCTATAGATTTCCAGTCCCTAGGGTTTAAGACTTCATAAGCCAAATTCTGTAATAATATCTTGAGATAAGCTGAAGTAACCCCATAAAGAGTGCAAGCCTTTTTCAGGTCTTTGAGGATTTCTATATCAAAAGGCGTATAGCTTCTACTTTCTTGTCCTGAAGAGTTAAACTGTTGTATCACAGGATACATATTAATTTTCAAATCAGCTAAATCCTGGCCTTCTTTTGTAGCTTTAAGTAGTGTCTTTGCAATCTAGTCATAGGAGGGGGTGATTGCTGGGAGGGAGGTGCTGGTGATATCACTGCCCCTCCTCCTCCTCTTCCTCCCTTCATCCTGGAAGGTAAAGTTGATGGGGGTGGGTCAAAAACAAGTTCCTGGCTTAGGCCTGGTTGAAGCTGCCTGGTCTGAGGGAGGATCACCACACCCTTCACCATGCCCTTCATCCTCACTTAACTCCACATGCCCTCTAGTGATATTGCTACTAATCCCTTCATTGTCTTCCTCTTTTTCTTCACACTTCCTCATCTAGTTGTTCTTAAAATTTTTCTTTTTTTTATAACTTGCAAGATTCTTTAAGGCCAATTGTATTATGTTGTATATATAGAATGTTTCCTTGGAAATTGAATTAGGACCTTTACTATTGTACTATTCACAAAGTTGTTGTATTACCAGCTTATCTAGCCCTATTTCTTCTTCCTTTAAGAACCAAGGGGATGTGAGTTCTAATGTACCCAAGAGTCTTATCGATCTGCAACCAAGTTATAATTAAGCCTTGATCTTTTATCATCTTAAACATGCTTTCCATAGCACCCCTTGGGGTGGGTGTGGGTGTTTGGCTGGGACTGGGGGAGAATCTTTTCCTAATATCTGCCCCATTTCAGCTAGAAAAGTTTACTAGTTTAGCCCTTAACAAAGTAAGTTCCCTGTATGTCTGTTAAAATACTCACCCTATTTCCTGGTCCCCGAGTCTTTTTCAGTGAAATTAGGACCCCCGTTAAAAGAGCCGGAGTCGGGTAAGCAAAAGTCTTTATTCCAAGTCTTTATTAGTAGAAGTGAAGAGAGTGGACTCATAGGACCCTGGCCAGTCTCACTGCATGTCCTAGTACCTCCCATAATTCTCTGTATACACCAAACCATTAGGCCAGCACAGGATAGAGGGAAGGGACATTTTCCAAGCATATTTTTATATAATATTGTCCAATCAGCAATTAGCCTCAAGTGCTTGATTGTCTGACAAGTGCATTGACTCAAGAGTTTCAGCCCTTCACAAGTTGTAAAGGTGATCACTTCATCAGCCCATGACCAACTTGTTTGTTTTTTGGTTTTTTTTTTTGTTTGTTTGTTTTAATTAAAGCTTTTTATTTACAAAACATATGCATGGGTAATTTTTCAACATTGACCCTTGAAAACCTTCAAATTATCCCCTCTTTCCCTGTATCCGCTCCCCTGGATGGCAGGTAATCCAATACATGTTAAATATGTTAAAATGCATGTTAAATCTAATATATGTATACACATTTATACAGTTATCTTGCTGCACAAAGAAAATTGGATCGAGAAGGAAAAAAAAATGAGAAAGAAAACAAAATGCAAGCTATACAGAAAGAGTGAAAATGCTATGTTGTGGTCCACACTTAGTTCCCATGGTCCTCACTCTGGGTGTAGATGACTCTCTTCATCACTGAACAAGTGGCACTGGTTTGAATCATCTCAGAATTGATTATCATATGGTATTGTTGCCGTGTATAATAGTCTCCTGGGTCTGGCTCATTTTACTTAGCATCAGTTCATGTAAGTCTCCCCAGGCCTCTCTGAAATCATCCTGCTGGTCATTTCTTACAGAACAATAATATTCCATAATATTTATATACGATAATTTATTCAGCCATTCTCCAATTGATGGGCATCCATTCAGGTTCCAGTTTCTTATCACTACAAAAAGGGTTGCCACAAACATTTTTGTACATGTGTGTCCCTTTCCCTGTTTTAAGATCTCTTTGGGATATAAGTCCAGTAGAAACACTGCTGGGTCAAAGGGTATGCACATAGTTCCAAATTGCTCTCCAGAATGTTTTGATATATTCACAGTTCCATCAACAATGTATCAGTGTCCCAGTTTTCTCATATCCCCTCCAACATTTGTCATTTTTTTTCTGTCATCTTAGCCAATCTGAGAGATATGTAGTAGAATCTCAGAATTGTCTTAATTTGCATTACTTTAATCAATAGTGATTTGGAGCACCTTTTAATATGACTACAAATAGTTTTAATTTCTTCATCGAAAATTGTCTATTCATATCCTTTGACCATTTATCAGTTGGAGAATGGCTTGAATTCTTATACATTTGAGTCAATTCTTTATATATTTTAGAAATGAGGCCTTTATCAGAACCTTTGAATATAAAAATGTTTTTGCCAGCTTATTGCTTCCCTTCTAATCTTATCTGCATTAGTTTTGTTTGTACAAAACCTTTTTAACATAATAAAAATTATCTATTTTGCGGTCTCTAATGATCTCTAGTTCTTTTTTGGTCACAAATTCCTTCCTCTTGCACAAATCTGAGAGGTAAACTATTCTATGTTCTTCTAATTTGTTTATAGTATCGTTCTTTATGTCTAGATCATGAATTATGACCTTATCTTGGTATATGGGGTTAGATGTGGGTCTATGTCTATTTTCTGCCATACTAGTTTCCAATTTTCCCAGCAGTTTTTGTCAAATAATGAATTCTTATCCCAAAAGCTGGGGTCTTTGGGTTTGTCATGAGCAACTTGTTGATGAACATCTGAAATTAATGAGACTAATCTTTGGACAACAGGCATTTAGGCTGTCAATAGGATGGTGCTCAAACCTTTTGTAGGTTGATTGGCTTTTCCAGACTATAGATACATCCATTAGAATCCAGGATTACCTTTATATCACAATTAGACATTGGATTAGATTTTTAATAAAGTTTATTATATTTTATATATATATATATATATATATATATATATATATATATATATATATATATAAAACTCAAAATTTTTAATTCTTTGAATTTAGCAATTCATTAGGCAAATAAATTGATAGATATAGGGGTTGTATTTTATGTTTTATATACCTATCAGGTATATAAATTAATCATTCTGTAACAAGGTGAAACTATATACCAACAAAAAAAAGTTGAAAGATTACAAAAATCAGTTAAATTTGATAAGATTTTTTTAAGATTTGATACAGAAAAAAGAGAACAAAACAAAGATGACAATTTATACAAAGCAACACCAAAATGTAAGATAGAGTAATTGTCTTATATAGGTTATGTCAATATGGGTCTGTCTGGTTATGGCTCACAAAGAAGTATGAATAGATATCGCTCCTATGCCTGCTATTCTCCAAGAGAGACCGATTTTGCCAGAAGAAGAACTAGAGATTGGGTCCATAAGATACATTGCTCTCAGAGAGGGGTATTTATGCAGCCCCTTAAATATTGGTTGTCTAGAAGAAATTTTAACTTCAATAAGTGGCTTCTTTTCTTCCTCCCCCCCCCTCCGCCCCCCAAAGGCCATTGGGTTTAAGTAACTTGCTCAGGGTCACATAGCTAGGAAGTATTAAGTGTCTGAGATCATACTTTAATTCAAGCCCTCCAGACTTCAGGACTTGTGCTCTATCCACAATGTCACCTAGCTGCCCCCAAGTGGCTTATTTTCAAGCCACTTTCCTTATCACTTAACGAGTGCTCTAAACTATTGTATCCCAACCCTTGACCTCACCAGATTGTAAACAAACAAAGAGATAGAGACCGAAGGAAGGGAGAAAATCCACAGAAATTTCCCTGGAGTCTCTTAGTAAGGATAGTAACATGACCAAGTTGCCAGGAGTCTTTCTCTCTTCTTTCTCCAGAAGACAACCTATCTTCTCCAAGTTGGAAACCAGAACTAGGAACTTTCTTCTTCCAGGCTTTGCCAATTCTACCTCTTATCCAGACATGGAGCACGAAGTGGTTCCCCCCCCCCCTTTTTTTTTTTAATAGTTTTTTATTTTCAAAACACATGCAAAGATACCCTTTGATCCAGCAATGTTTCTTTTGGGATTATATCCCAAAGAGATCTTAAAAGAGGGAAAGGGACCCACATGTGCAAAAATGTTTAGTAGTGGCCAGAAATTGGAAACTGAGTGGATGCTCATCATTTGGAGAATGGTTGAATACATTATGGTATATGAATGAATGTTATGGAATACTATTGTTCTGTAAAAAATGACCAGCAGGATGATTTTAGAGAGGCTTAGAAAGACCTACATGAAAAAGTGAAATGAGAAGAACCAGGAGATCATTATACACAGCAACAAGACTATATGATGATCAATTCTGATGGATGTGACTCTCTTCAACACTGTGCACTTGTGCAGTGATGAAGAGAACCATTTACATTGAGAGAGAGAACCATGGGAACAAAGGATGGAACACAGCATAGCATTTTCACTCTGTTTCTTGCTTGCATTTTGTTTCTTTTTTCTGAGTTTTTTTTTTCTTCCTTCTTGATCTGATATTTCTTGCACATCTGTATGGCTGTGTGAATATATATATATATATACATATATTGAATCTGGCACATATTTGAGCATATTTGGCATGTATTGGACTGCATGCTGGGGTGGGGGAAAGAAGGGGAAAATTTGGGGCAGACAGAGGGTTATGCAAGAGTCAGTGTTGGAAAAATCACCCATGCATATGCTTTGTGAATAAAAAGCTTAAAAAAAATACATGCAAAGTCAGTTTCCAACATATACCCTTGCAAAACCTTGTGTTCCAATTTTTTCTCCCTTCCTTCCCCTAAGCCCCCTCCCCTGGACAGTAAGCAAGTAATCCAATATAGGTTAAACATGTGCAATATTTCTACACTTATCATGTTGCACACACACAAAAAAAATCAGATCAAAAAGGAAAAAAATTAAGAAAAAACCCAAAAAGATGAAAATATTATGTTGTAATCCATAATCAGTCCCCATAATCTTCTCTTTGGATGCAGATGACTCTCTCCATCACAATTCTTTCGAATTGGCCTGCATCACTTCATTGTTGAAAGGAGCCAAGGTATTCAGAGTTCATCATCACATAATCTTGTTACTGTATAAAATGTTCTAATGGTTTTTCTCACTTCACTTAGCATCAGTTCATATAAGTTTCTCCAGGCCTTTCTGAAATCAACTGCTGATCATTTTTTAAAGAACAATGATATTCCATTACATGCATTTACTGTAACTTAATTCAGCCATTTCCCAACTGATGGGCATCCTCTCAGTTTTCAATTCCTTGCCACTACAAAAAGGGTTGCTACAAACACTTTTGCACATGGATCCTTTTCCCTTTTTATGATCTCTTTGGGATACAGACTCAGTGAACACTCTTCTGGATCAAAGAGTATGCACAGTTGGATAGTCCTTTGGACATAGTTCCAAATTGCTCTCCAGAATGATTGGATCAGTTTACAACTCCACCAGCAATGTATTATCAGCACTTTAAAAAAATAAAATAATTTTTCTTTTCTTAATATTTTCTTTATTTTTTATTATAGCTTTTTATATACAAAACATATGCATGGATAATTTTTCAACATTGACCCTTGCAAAAACTTCTGTTTCAACTTTTCTTGTCCTTCTCTCCACCCCTTCCTATAGATGGCAGGTAGTCCCATACAAGTTGAATATGTTAAAGTATATGTTAAATACAATATATGTATATATATTTTATACAGTTATCTTGTTGCACAAGAAAGATCGGATTTAGAAAGAAAGTAAAAATAACCTGGGAAGAAAAGACAAAAATGTGAGCAAACAATAACAGAAAGAGTGGAAATGTTATGTTGTGGTTCATACTCATTTCCCAGTGTTCTTTCTCTGGGTGTAGCTGGTTCTGTTCATTACAGATCAATCAGAACTCAGTGTTGAAGAGACCCACATCCATCAGAATTGATCATCATATAGTATTGTTGTGAAGTGCATAATAATCTCCTGGTTCTGCTCATTTCACTTAGCATCAGTTCATGTATATCTCTCTAAGCATCTCTGTATTCATCCTGCTGGTAATTTCTTATAGAACAATAATATTCCATAACATTCATATACCACAATTTATTCAGCCATTCTCCAATTGGTGGGCATCCATTCAATTTTAAGTTTCTAGCCACTGCGAAAAAGGCTGCCACAAATATTTTTGCACATGTGAGTCCCTTTCCCTTATTTAATATTTCTTTGGGATATAAGCCCAGTAGTAACACTGATGGATCAAAGGATATGCACAGTTTGATAACTTTGTGAGTACAGTTCCAATTTGCTCTCCAGAATGGTTGGATCCATTCACAACTCCACCAACAATGCATCAATGTCCCAGTTTTCCCATATCCTCTCCAACATTTGTCATTTTCTTTTCCTGTCATCATAGCCAATCTGACATATGTGTAGTGATTATATTTTTATTTTAAAAATACATGCAAAGACAGTTTTCAACATTCACTCACCAAATCTTGTGTTCCAAAATTTTCTCCTTCCCTTTCTCTCACTTTCTTTCCCTAGACATATTTCCACATTTATCATGTTGCACAAGAAAAATCAGATCAAAAAGGAAAAAAAAGGAGAAAGAGAGAGAAAAAAAAAAGCAAACTAAAAAAAAAAAGATGAAAATACTTAGATTTTAACTCCTCCTGACTCTAGAGCTGGTGCTTTTATCTAACTTCACCATATAGCTGCTTCGAATCAATTGCTTTATAGGAACAATTTAAGATTTGTTTTATGTTTCTGAAATAGCTCCCTGCAGGAACTATTTAAAAGCAATGCCTGATAGTTCTACAGAGGTCAGTAGTATAGCAGTTTTGGGTTTGTTTTTGTTTTTGTTTTTTGTTTTGTTTTTTGGTAATTTGATACCCTTTGTCAGGATCTTTTTTTTTTTTTTTTTTAACAATATCTTTGATAAATCTAAGAGTTAATATCATTTTGGTAAAGGATCCAAAATGATTATTCCCACTGATCAGTGGATCAAAAAAAATATAGGCGTATGATGACTTAAAATGCTTAGTTTCAGCACTTTTTCTCATTAATGCTAAGGGGATTTCATCAATTGCTTATTAATTTCAGTAGTGGGAAATCAAAAAACATTCTTGTTGGAAAGGGGGGTCTCAAATCCATCTGAAAATGATAAATGGTTAAAGTATGATAATGGCTAAAGTCAATGGCAGTTACTAGATCACCTTTAGATCCTTCAAGTCTCTCCTCATTGTCCCTGTGGTTGAGTCATTTCAATCATGTCCAACTCCATGATCCCATTTGAGGTTTTTTTGTTTGTTTTGGCAAATGTACTGCAATAGTTCGCTATTTCCTTCTCCAGTTCATTTTACAGATGAGGAAACTGGCACAAATGATTAAGTTATTTGTCCAAGGTCATACAGTTAGCATCTGAGACTGGATTTGAACTCAGATCTTCCTGACTCTGGGCCCAGCACTCTACCCTCTGAGTCACCTTGCTGCCCCTAATATTCTAATAGTTCAGTTCTAACACTATCTTACATTGTTTTCTAGTGATTCTTCCTTGTGAACACCTGTCCATAGTTTTTTTTTTAGGTGCTCTACCTGAAGTGCCCAGGCGAGAGAAAAACACAGGGCAATGCTTTTCCACTTAATATCTATCTACTAGATTTAATTCCTTACATCACTTCTACTTTATACCTATAAAGTCTGATGGTTTTTAATTTAAGTCTAACTTTTGCAATAAGAAGCTCATCATATGAGTCACAGTCAACTCTAGATCTTAATTTAATTGTTTAGAATCGTTCTACATTTGTTTGCAAAGTATATAATCAATCTGATTTTGATATTGAACACCTGGTAATGTCCATCCTTTTTGGATTATTGAAAAAGAGGATTTGCTATGATAAGAATGCCATCTTAGTCTTTGCCTTACTTCATTTTGCACTCCAAGGGTGAGCTTGCCTCTTGTTCCATTATTTTTTGATTTCCAACTTTAGTATTCCAATCTCCTGAAGAAAATGTCACTTTTTGGAGTGTAATTTCTAAGACTTTGTAAGTCTTCATAGAACTGAGCAATTTTGGCTTCTGGTATCAATGTTTAGAGCGTGAAATTTTATAATTGTGAGATTAATTGGTTTGTTTTGGAGTTGATCAGTCAAATACCATTTTTGAGATTATGCCCCACCACTACTTTTCTCATCCTTTTATTGACTATGAGGGCTATTGCTTTTTTTTTTTTTTTTTTTTTTTTTGCTGAGGCAATTGGGATTAATCGACTTACCCCAAGTCACACAACTAGAAAGTGTTAAGCATCTGAGACCTTGACTTCAGGGCTGGTGCTCTATCCATTGTGCCACCTAGCTGCCCCTATTCCATTTCTCATAATATAATATTTCTTATAATATATAATAATATAATTAATATAATATAATTTCTTATAATTATAATTTCTTATAATAGATTCTTGCTCACAGTAATTTATATACAGTTGAAGAAACTGAGGCATATAGAGATTAAGTGACTTTCCCAAGGTTACATAGCTAGTAAGTATATAGGTGAACTTTGTTTTCTTGACTCCAGGTCCAGCACTTTATTGTACTACTGGCACATTCCTCTAATTCATTCTCTCTCTTACACACACACATACATGTATATATATATATGTACAGACACAAACTTGATGAATATTTTTCTCTTATAGTTTCTTTTAGCATAATATTTCCTTTTAGGTATATTTTGATGTTCCTTTTCTTTTTACTTTGAATTGATGTCACTGCTGTTGCTCTTCATTTTCAGTTTGGAAGTTGCATTGTAAATTTTTTTCTTCATCTTTTCATTTTGGATCTATTTAGAGATTTCAGATTTTCTAGTTAGAAAACATACTATTATTTCCTAAGAAAACCCCCAATACGTTCATGAAGAGTCATGAAAAATGACTAACAAAAGCAAAATTCCTCTATATATTATTGAAGCAGTGATTTAACAAAATTAGTGTTCTGAGGTTAGTTTTTTTTTGTTTTTTTTTTTTAAAGCTTAGCTTTCTCCCTCTTAATGTTAGAATTTAATTATGATTCATTTGGGCATATTGAATCTTGGGTTTTGCTTTGTTAAAGTCCTAGGGATTATTTTTATTTGTATTTTTCCAGTTTCTTTTCTTCCAATTCTGGAAGAACTTTATCAAGTTCCAGAAATGTAATATTCAAATTCTTTTACCTCGCACTAAATTTTCTAGACTACAGATTTATAGTCAGGCCATAGAAATCTTGTCCAGTCCTCTCCTTAGGTGGATAAGAAGTGACTAAATGTTATTTGCCCCCTAACATCACACAGGAAAGTAGCAGAACTGGGACTTGATTTTCTTTTCTTTTTTTTATTAAAGCTTTTTATTTTCAAAACACATGCAAGGATCATTTTTCAACATTGACCCTTATAAAACATTGTGTTCCAAATTTCCCTCTTTCCTCTACCCCCTTCCCTAGATGGCAAGTAATACTATATATATATATATATATATATATATATATATATATATATATATATATATATATATATATATATATATATATTTATATATATATATATATTTGCTATGGCTCTACTTGGAATTTTAAAAAAATTATTATAGCTTTTTATTTCCAAGATATAGGCATAGATGATTTTTCAGCATTGACAATTGCAAAACCTTTTGTTCCAACATTTCCCCTCCTTCCCCCCACCCCTTCCCCCAGATGGCAGGTTGACCAATACATGTTAAATATGTTAAAGTATAAGTTAAATACAATATATGCATATATGTCCAAACAGTTATTTTGCTGTACAAAAAGTACAGCAAATAGTGTATTGAAGAAAATACAAAATGCAGGCAGATAAAAATAGAGTGATTGGGAATCTTATGTAATGGTTCATAGTCATCTCCCAGAGTTCTTTCCCTGGGTGTAGCTGGTTCAGTTCATTACTGCTCTATTGGAACTGATTTGGTTCATCTCATTGTTGAAGATGGCAACGACCATCAGAATTGATCATCATATAGTATTGTTGTTAAAGTATATAATGATCTCCTAGTCCTGCTCATTTCACTCAGCATCAGTTCATATAAGTCTCTCCAGGCCTTTCTGAAATCATCCTGTTGGTCATTTCTTACAGAACAATAATATTCCATAATATTCATATACTACAATTTATTTAGCCATTCTCCAATTGATGGGCATCCACTCAATTTCTAGTTTCTGGCTACCAAAAAGGGGGCTGCTACATAATACAATATATGTTAAACATGGTAGAGATATATGTTGAATCCAATATATGCATCCATATTTATATAATTATCTTGCTGCACAAGAAAAATCAGATCAAAAAGCAAAAAAAAAAATAAAAATGAAATAAAATAAAATGCAAAGAACAATAAAGTGAAAATGCTATATTGTAATCCATACTCAATTCCCACTGTGATGGTTCTAATCCTCACAGGATCATTGGAACTGGTCTGGATCATCTCATTGTTGAAAAGAGCCAGGTTCATCAGAATTGATCATATAATCTTGTTACTGTGTACAATCTCCTGATTTTGCTCATTTCACTTAGTAAGTCTCTCCTGGCCTCTCTGAAATCATTCTGCTGACTGTTTCTTATAGAACAGTAATATTTCATAACATTCATACCATAACTTAATCAGCCATTCTCCAATTGATGAGCATCCACTCAGTTTCTAGTTTTTTGCCACTACAAGAAGGGCTGCCACAAATATTTTTGCACATGTGGGTCCCTTTCTCTCCCAAGATTTCTTTGGGATATAAGCCCAATAGAAACACTGCTGGATCAAAGGGTATGCATATTTTGATAATTCTTTGGGCATAGTATCAAACTGCTCTCCAGAATAATTGGATCAGTTCACAACTCCAACAATGTATTAGTATGGGACTTGCTTTTCAATTCTTTGTCTTCAGATCCAATACCTGTGACACAAAATCAGTCAGCTTTTCTTTTATGCCTATACCATTTGGATACTCTTCCTATTTTATGAGACCCAATTTAAAAATTTTTAAATGAAGGTAAAATTGCCTATTGGGGATTTCTTCCTTTCCAGTTTTCATCTATGGTTTTCATCTAGGTTCTCCATTGTAGCATTTAGATTATTAATATTATAAACTATTCTCCAGATCTATCCAGATCTCAATGTTTTCCATAGTTTGGATAATTGGCTTTTTTCTTTTTTTTTGGTAGGGCATTCAGGGTTAAGTGACTTGCCCAGGGTCACTCAGCTAATAAATATCAAATATCTGATGCTGTTTTTGAAGCCAGGTCCTCTTGACTTCAGAGCCAGTGGCTAGAAAACCATGCTAGTACCTAGTTGCCCTATTGTCTTTCAGTATTGTGTATAGTTTTCTATTGCACTAAATCTGCTGATCATCTCTGTGGAATATTTTATGAATTTTTTACTGTATTCTCAATTTTTCACATTGGTATTTTCATTATTTTCTTCCAATACTTTAAAAAATATATTTTAACTCCCTTCTGTGATTTTTAAAAACTCTTTTCAAGCTTTTACTGGTCTAGTGATTTTTTTTTTTTTAAAACAGTGTCAATTGGCTTTTAATTTATTTTGAATAGTCATTTGTCCATTTGAAGGAGGTCTCTTTTGGAGATCTCATATGATAGTTTTGTCATTTAGTATTTTAACGGATTCAGTTGCTCTATAGGTTTTTCCCCTGAGGCAATTGGAATTAGTGACTTCCCCAAAGTCACACAGCTAGAAAGTGTTAAGTGTCTGAGACACATTTGAACTCAGGTCTTCCTGACTTCAGGGCTGGTGCTTTATCCATTGTGCCACCTAGCTGCCCTCTATTTTTCAAAATTGTACTGGTACTTGGCTTTGCATATTAAAAATGTTGATTTTTGTGTTATTTCAAAACCATTTCTCTTCATCTATTTTTACAGGGTGAGAAGTTTTCTTCCATTTGAACCTCCTACTTCCTTTCTGTATTAAGTCCCAAGGTGACACACTCCTTTGGTTCTATTTCTCTAGTTGGTTTCTGCTTTTTTTCACTGGTCTCTTTTTCTTCCCACTCTCTTAAGGTATACAGATGTTCCCTAAAACTGTTTTCAGATTTCTTGTTTTCTCGATCTATAGGCTCTGCTTTGTCAATTCGCTTACTCCCACATTTTCAACTATTATCTTTGCATAAATGATTCTAAATCTATATTTAAAGCTCTAATTTCAAGTTCTACACCCACATTTCCAAAGATTAAGAGAACATCTTCACCTGGATTTCTGACATCACACAAAATATTTTTAAATCTGAACTGCTTTTTCCTTTAATCCCACATCTGTTCCTTTTCAATAGTAAGACCATTTAGATTCCTAAATATTTTTGACCCTTTTCTCCTCTCTTTTCTAAAAAGTATCACTGTCTTATGTTACTACCCTTTTCTTGCACTTGTCTTTTACCCTTTATTCCTACAGTTACCAACTAAGTATATACACTGCCTCAACTATTATAATATCCTAACAGGTCTTCCAGTCTTCAATCTCTTCCCTACTTCAATCTATTCCTAATACAATAGGCAGACTAATTTTGTATTCCAATTATTTTATCCACTTTCTATTGCCTTCCAAATAAAGTTAAAATGTTCTGTCCAAATTTTTTAGTTCTACAATCTATTGTTCCACATGCAAAGATAATTTTTTCAACATTCACTGTTGCAAAATTTACATTCCATATTTTCCCCCCTTCCGTCTTTTCCTCCCTCCCCTAGACAACAAGTAATCCAATATAGGTTAAATGTGTGCAAGTCTTCTGTACATATTTCCACATTTATCATGCAAAAGAAAAATGAGATCAAAAAGGAAAAAAAAAAGCAAACAAATTTTAAAAAAAGGTGAAAATACTATGTTGTGATCCACATTCATTCCCCACAGGCCTCTCCCTGGAAGCAGATGATTTTCTCCATCACAACTCCACCAACAATGTATTTATACTTTTTATGAATTTAACCATCTACAAATTATTTCAAAATACACAGAACTACTGTGTGATATTGGTTGAGTTACTTAAATTCTTAAGTCCTCAATTTCTTTATCTATGGAAGGAGAGAATTAACCTTTGCAGAGGCCTGAAGATGAATCTTGGTACTCATCTCTTGGTAAGAGGTAATGAATCTAAAATACAGGAGATAGGTATTTTTGAACATGGCCAATGAAGAAATTTGTTTTGACTATGAATATTTGCTGTTAAGGGTTTCTGTTTTTCTTGTTTTATTGGGAGAAAGACAATGCTTAATTAAAAAGAACAGATTTTAAAATGAGGTTAAGCTAGGTATGTTCCAGCTCTAAAACTTTGATTTTTTGTAAACAATTATCTTTCCAATAGAAAAAAATCAATCTCAGTAGAACCCTTCTTTAGGAGCAGATTAAACTGAAAAACTCATATTTGATAGCCCATGTTTCATTTAGTACTCTGAGAAGGATGTAGTCTATCATTGGTCCTCTAGAATCAAAACTGATTCTGTAGACTCCTAGTTTTTCTGTCTTGTTTATTATGGCTAATTTGTATATTTATTTTATCTTCTGCTTTCTTTATTCTCCAACAGTTTATACAGGTTTCTCTGGATTTCACATTTTCATTGTTTTGTATAGTTATATATTCATACACACATATGGTATAATTTTTATATGTAGAATTTATATAAAATTATGAAAAATTGACATACCCTCCTCCCACCAAAATACACACATACACATTCAAAATATGTTACTTTCATGAAGGAATAGGCCTTGCATCCATCTTGGGATCTGTACATACCTAGACCTGCCTTTATCTTTTTTTTAATCCACCTGGTTCCCATAAATAAGTATTGTGCTAAATAGTGCAGATACAAACAAAACGGAAATAGTTCTCTATCTGCTTAGGTGCCAGTGGAGGACACACATAGAGGGGATTAAATTTTTTTAAAAATATGTATCAGGGAAAGACACTGGGATTGTAAACCAAAGGGCAATAAACTATCTCACTTTCTAGTAGCAAAGGTAGTGTTTATTTCACTACAGTTCCTGTAGTAAAAAGGAGTGGCCATGCTTGTTAGAGCCCAGTTATCTGGTGAGTGATACAATATGTATCCCTACTTTACATTTTTTTCATTTTGCTTACAGGTCTTGGTTTAATGGAGCCACCAAAATAGACACACCCTGTTTAACCTCTAGCCCTGGCAGTTAATAGCTTACTACTGCCCTTCCCCAGAAAATCCTCCCCCTGTTGTTGGATATTGCTAAAGCCCACGCTGCTTTTCTGTTCACAAGTCTGTGGTGGTCCTCGATTTTCTCTTGAGATAAAGTATAAACTCCTTGCTCTCATTCAAAGTCCTGTGAAAAGTGGCTTTCCAATACTTTTTTCACACTCGTCTGACATTATACCCTTTCATTCATTCTACTTTCCAGTCAAACTAACACGCCGGACAAGCAGGAATTGGAAGGCACAGGCTTCCTTGGCACAAGCCAAGCTCCCTGTCCTCCTTCCCTTCGGCCATCCCATCTCCTCTTTCTCTCCCCTCTCCCCTCCCCCCCTCCCCGATCAAATTCTGGTCTGGAGCCACCTCCTACAGACTAGGAATTACTTTGTGTTTACTCCGTGTATATGTGTATATTTAGTATCATGGACTTGTTTCTCCTCCAGAACCTTGTAAATTCCTCTAGGGCATAAAGTGTTTCTTTTATTTCTTTGTATTGCTGGGCGTACCAGGGCGTACCAGCTCGCCTAGGTTTTTTAGAGGTTGCTTCAATCCATCGATGAACAAATATGGAGCTCCCACTACGGGCAGGATAGTGCGCGGAAGCTGGGCTGGCGTCCACATCTCTTCTGATTCGAAACCCTAACACTTTCCCCTCTCCCACTCCGGGCTCTCCGGCAGCTGGGCTCGCAAGTCTCGGACCCTTCTCCCATACTATTTTGTGTTACAGGGTATTTGTATATACGGTTTCTTTCCCTTCCCCCTCTGGCTCCCTCTGCTCGAACACAGCCCTTAAATGCAAAGCGCCAATAGAAGTGGCTGGAGACAGGGGACAGGGAGATGGTAAAGGACGAGGTTTCCCTGACCAGCCTGGCTCTTCTCCGCCAAGCCTCCGTCCTCCGGCGTACGCGGGGCCAGAGACCACAACATGGCGGCAGCGCCTCTCCAGGGCCTAGTTCCCTCGGTTCCCGTCGTCGTCCTTTCAGCCAATGAGGAGGCGTCTCGGTTGGCGGGAAGCGGCCTCCTACCGCCAGGGGGCGTCTTGGCAGGGAAGCCAAAGGAGAGGATTCGTAGTCGCCGCCGCTACTGCCGCCGCCGTTGGGGTGGGAGCCTCTGGAGAAGACACCTAGGCGTCCTGCAGCGCTACGCCCGATCCTTCGCGGTCTCGGTCTCCTGCTCCATCCCTGGATCGGCTCGCTCGAACGCAGCAGGTACTACACCGCGGCTGTGGCTCTTGGGATAAGGGGGAAGCGAAGCGGACGGGGACGGCCTATACCCTTTCCCAGGGACCCCTCTCTCTACGGGGACCTCCGCCCCCACCACGCCTTTTAGGCCGGGGCCGGCGTCTCCGGTACTCCGCTAAGCTACGGTCCCGCCCTCCCCCCCAGCCCGGCCGCTCCCCGGCTCCCGCCGGCGCGCACCCGCTGGTAGCTGTTTACCGCCGCCCCTTCCCCCTCTCCGACCCTTTCCCCGCCCCAGTCTGGAGCTGGGGGGGGGCACGCGAGCGCGGTGGGAGGTGGGATCCGAGAGCCGGCGACCCGCGACTTTGGTTCTTATTTATTAAATGCCTGCTACGGTCGAGGCGGGGGATGTGGGGGATTACAAAGAAAGAGACGCCTCGGGCCCAGCTTCCTAAGCAGCTTTTGAGATTGAGTGTGTGTGTGGGGGGAGCCGCTCTGGGGGGCGACGTGTGCTTACCTCTGAGTGTCTCCCGGGAAAGTGTGTGACTGGCTAGGTGTAAAGAAGCAGGGGCTGTGAGAAATTGGGAGGAGCCAAAAATAAAGTTTAAGTCAAGTTACCCAACATTTATCAAGCGCCTACAGTGTGCCTGGCACTGCTAAGCGTTTAGAGATACAAAGAAAGTAGGGAAAGCGCGGCCTGGCCCCTGTTCTCAGGGACCCCGCTGTTGGGGTGGGGACGGGCCGCAGGCGGAGAGGAACCTCACGGGGACCTATTTGTAAACGTGATAGAGGATAAATAGATCGGAGACCCTTTTTAACGGATTTTTAAGGCCTTCGAGGAGAGGGAAGTAGTCCCGTTGCATCTTGAAGGAAGGGAGAGGGGACGGTGATCCGGGAAGGAGGATTATCTGCTTGATGTAAAGGATTGCAAAAGGAAGGGGTTAAAGTCGGGACTATTGCAGGGAGATGAGTTGAGCAGTAATCAACAAGCGTTTATTAATCGTTCTCTTTGTGCCTGATGATGGGAAAGATACATAAATGAAAATCGGCGCTTAAAGTTAATGTTCTGTGGGGATAGAAGAACCACGGTATGTACATTGATAAGTGTAGCAAATGCACTCGGAACAAATGGAAGGTAGCGCTAGTACTTGGAGGGGCTTCATGTACATGTATTCACACATTAAATATGTTACTTATGTGTACTCATTCATTTCTGTGTTCCCCTCCTGCTATGTGGTATACACACAAAACCAAGGGATTCTAAGAAGTGCAAGTTCGGTGAAATAATAAAGGACTGTTTGCATGGAAGTGGAAAAGAAGGGGATAGATGGAGAAATAAATGTCTGCAATTTTCTACAGGACTGAGAACTCTCTTGCATATTAAAGGGTGAGGACTCTCCCCAGCTTCCTCTTGAGCCAGGAGAACCTGTTTTTGAATTTGGATTAATCCACCTCATACTTCCCCTTTCCTCTCTTCCCTCTTCACTTTTGATTTAAGAAGTCATTTGCAACCGACCAAACATCACGGATTTATGCACTTTCTAGCTGGAAGGGGACTTATAGAGTCACCATTTATCTCAAGCCCCTTCTTTTACATAGGAAAAGGAAGAAACTGAAGCCTAAAGAAGTAAAGGTATTTGTCTAGTGTCACACAAGTGACTGAGATGTGATTTGAACTAATTTTCTCTGACCCCACAACTAGGGTCTCATAATACCAGACTAAAAAGTCACATTCACAGGGGGAGAGGTAGGAAGGGAACAGAGTAAAGGGTTAGGGGTTAGAAAGATTCTAGAAATGTTAAGGTGCTGTCTAGGCAAAAGTGATATTCTCATAGATTTTGAGGCCTTTTAACTCTGATTTATCTTTGTGATAATCATATTTGTTAAACTTAAAAATTTTAGGACTTGTTCCTTTAGTTTTTTTTTTAAATTGTTTTTATTAGCTTTGATTCTACTTGACTAATCTGACTATATTGGTTTCCAAAAGGTGTGCTGGAGTTTGTTTACTATTTGTTTTGTATCACCTTTCTGATTTTTCATTTAGGATTCACCTTTCTAGAGCTAGTGGATACTGCCCTTACTTATTTGAGGCTTTTTATATGCTTTATATGTTGTGACAACTAAAGTTTTCCTGACCTTCATTCAGTTATAGACAATTAATCCTATATTTTTGAAAGGACACTCAAGTTGTTATCAAAGTTGTTACATCTAGTAAAATTACTAGATGTGAAACTGAAGTTCTAAAGAGATTTTGTCATTAGCTTAGTGACTTTGGGCAAATTGACCTTTTTAAAGTACAGTTTACTTATTCATCAAATTCCTATTTATTTTGTCATGGAGAACATATACATAAAGAGATATACATATATAATTTAACTGTTATTAAATAACAAAGCCTGCTATGATTAATGTTAAGACTAGCCTTGAATAGTCTGATCAGTAATTGAGGTTCTAAATCCTCTCCCTAGTTAAAGACTTCCAGCTTGTATTTGATAGATGATCTGAATATGGTTTCCCAACTTGATCCCTTTCACTTATGCATTTCTATTTTTGTCTGAAAACAGGAAAGATAGATATTGTCAAATTTTGTAAATTAGGTTAAGAAACCCTATTTTACTATGAAATTTTAAAAATAAAATATTCTTGACTGTCCATTTTGGCCTGTTTTATGAACAAAAACATGTTTTAAGATAAGATATTACAAAATGGCAAAAATCAGATAAAACAGCAAGTTGTCTAGTTCAGGTTTTTTTTTTCCCTATATGGATTGTTGGGACAATTTCTTTTGCGTGGTTTTGGATTTCACTGAGGAAGTACAAAAGTATTCTGGTATTTGATATAATCGTCAAAATGTCCTAAAATCTTTCTAAGAATAGTCTGGTCTAAACCAAGGATATAGTGGAAAAGGTACTGAATTTGAAGTCAACACATTGATTCAAATACTTGTCTTTGCCACTCACTAGCTATAGCCTCTCAGGGCCTCAGTTTTTTCATTGGTAAAATGAGGTATCCATCTGTGTCTTCAGTTCATCCTTAAGGGTGAAGTTCTTAATGCAGGGTATTAAATATTTTAATCTGCTGAAATATTTTATTGAGTAATTTGAGTAAATTTTATATAGGTGAATTTTTTTTTTCCTTACGAAAAGAGAATATTTGTTTTTTTAAAACTTGTCCACTTATTTTTGAAGTCCTTCCAGAAAGAAAATTGTTTTATGCTTTAGTCTAGAAAAATCAAACAGGCCAGGAAATGAGTGGTCACATTTCCACCCTCCTTAATTCATATTGATAGCTGTAGGCTTAGTTCAAAGTTCTCAGAAGTGACTCATTTATTCTCATAATACCTTTTGTTATTTAAAAAAAAAAATTACAAAGCAAATTTGGTCTCCATACCAGAAAGATGGAAAATTATGCAGTCCTTTATTTCCTATACTTTTTTTTTTTTTTTTTAAATCCTGGGTGTAATTGAGCTTTTAGTAATAAAATGAAATCTGACTTAAGGTATTATATAGTATTTGTCAATGATTTAAAAATCATTACATCTATAACATTTTTGAATCTTTATAATGGCATGGTTATTGGATAGAGATCAAGTCACCTTTGAAGGATACTTGCTGTGTTCTTCAGCAAATCACTTCTCCTTAGGTTGCTGATCTGCATTGATAGAAAGAATTTGCATTTTGGGGAGTTTCCTATGCCAGTGAAGTCACAGGTTTAAGCCCCAGTCCTAAGTGCTTATAAATCACTTTTTCTGAAGTCTTACTCAAAAGAAAGGGGAGAAAGGAAGAAAGGAAACCACACTCAGTATCTGTTAGTATCTTGAATTGTTACAAACCAAAAGATTTTTGTGTGATGTCATTGTATTGCTACAATACCTGCTTTGTAGTCTCAATTTTTTTCCTTTTTAAAGGTTACATTGTATCCCAAAAATACTTTGAAAGTGTTACTAAACTTGCCCTGAGTTGCAAGGCTTAGTGCTGCAAACTATTGATTTTTTTTTTTTTTTTTTTTTTTGCATTTTCTTAATGCTTTAAAATATACAACTTGAGACTTGAGTATAGAAAAATGTTTATAAAGAAGTAAAACTTACATTAAGCTTCATTTTTTTTTCTCACTTGGAGCTGATGAATACTTTTTTTTTGATCAAGTAGTAGATTAAATTTCATATTGCCCCCAAACCTTACACTAAGCAGTGTAGTGCTCATTGTACTAGTTACCTTCTTAGTAAGACTTTTTTATATTTTGGTGTTTCTTAATTAAATATCCCTGGATAGAATCAGAGGGAGTCAGGCTTTTATATTTACTCCTGCTATACAGATTGTAGTGGAAAGATCATTGATTTGGAGCCAGAGGACCTTTTTTCAGATTTTTAACTCTGTTAATTAATGTATGATCTTGGGCAGGTTACTTAATTTCTCTAAGATTCAGTTACATATTTGTAAAATGAAAAGTAAATTAGATGGGCTTTTAAATCCTTTTAATCTATAATGCTATTGCATATAATGAATGGTATTTGTTGCTTTTAGGGTGATAGTCCAATTCTTTAGTCTGAAATTTAAGTCCCTTTATAATTTAACAGTGGCTTACTTTTTCAGCCTTCACTTCTCACCACTATCCTACCTGAACTTTTCATACAACCAAGTTTGTCTAGCTACTTTTGCTTGATGTATTTCACTTTTATCTTTCCACCTTTGTTCCTTCTTCTAATAGTCCTCTTTAGCTTATTGAAATTGGCTATCCTTTGAGGCTCAGCTCAGTTCAGCTGTCACCTTGTTGGTGATCCTGATTAGCCCAAGTCAGAAATGATGTTATTGTTGGAAATACTTAAATTATTGCTAATTCTTCATATAGGTGACTCTGTGTTTGACATTGCATTGCTTCTGTTGGGAGTGGATGAAATCATTATAGCAAAACTTTAGTGTTTTCCCATTGCTTTCTGATTCATGTATAAACTTATAATTATTGCCTTCAAACTATGTCCTACTATAGGTATTGGGATACCTGTTAATTCTCTTCATGCCATGAGTGGGGTTGAGGGGTGGGGAGTCTGGGCCTTAATTTTTAGGTTTCTCAGCCTTTGCACAAGCTATTCCATGCATAAAATATTCTGCCCTTTGCCTTCCCTTCAACTCACAGGAAAGTTTTTCTGATCCACCCTGCTATGCTTATCTGACTATTATTTTCTCCCTGAAATCGCCCTCCCTAATGCCTGTAAGTATTATACTTATAAATTGCTGACTTAGAGTGGATCAAACCTCTACAGTCATTTGATCAAACCTCCTTTATTTAAAAATAATAACAAAAAACAACTCCAAAGTCTGACATGGAGATGTGGGGAGTCAGATATATAAACTGAAGCAAGTGAAGTAAGCAGAACAAGGAAGCAATACATATGACTCCAGCAATGTAAAGGGAAAGAACAACACAAATTCAAAATGAACATTGTTAGTGTAATGACCAAATTTGACAGTGAAGAAAAGTGAAATGTAAATGTCTCTTCTCTTCTTTGCAAAGTTGAGGAACTGCAGGTTGTACATAGCATACATATACTGTTGGAATTAATTGACATGAGTTTTGCTAATTTTTTTCTCTTTCTGTTCTTTGTCCCTCCCTCCATTGGTGGGGGAATATGTTCAGAAATGAAGATGTTATAAAAACAAAATTTCAATTTTTTTAATGGACAAAAAAAAAGGTCTGCAAAAGTGACTTTCCTAAGCTCATACAAGAAGTCAGAGCTGGAATTTGAATCCAAGTCATACACATACACATTCCATTCTATTATGCTTCGTTTTTGATATTTTAAAAAATTTGATAGTATCCTGTATCTCTTTTAATATTTTATTCGATAGTATCCTGTATATAGAATAGAGTCTTGTATATTCGATGTATCCTGTATAGTTTCCCCCCATTTCTCTCTCTTCTAGAGATCCGGACCACATGATAGGTAATGATGGGTAATAGGGGAAGTATATGATCCATCCTATATGATGGAGAATAGTATTTTGAGAAGGAAAAAAAAGTCAGCACAACCAATGATACATTGAAAAAATACAAAACCATATATAGTGTGTAATACTGGATCTCCCACCTCCACCAAGTGTTAGATTGAGAGTGTTCTCTCATACCTCTTCATTTGAGTTTGACTTAATCTTTATAATCTGTTACATTCACTTTTGTCTTCTTGGCAAGTTGTTTTTTCCTTTTACAATGTTGTAATAACTGTGTATTGTTTTCTTGGATCTGCTTATTTAATTCGTCATCATTTCATATAAATCTTTTCATGCTTCTCCATATTCATCACACATCATTTCTTACAGCACAGTAATGTTCCATTACATTCATGTACCACAATTTATTCAGCCCCCAATTGATGAGCATTTACTTTATTTTCAATTCTTAGGTACAAAGAGTGCTGCTTATAAACATTTTTGAAGTATATAGGGGGCATTTTTTTCTCTTATTAATGGCTTCTTGGGTACATAATGAAAATGAAGCTTTTTATTCAAAGAGTATAAATATTTTAGTCAACTTTATTTGAATAATTCCAAATCAACTTTCCAAAATGGTTGGATCACTTCACAGTTCCATCACATAGGAAGTCAGAGCTAGAATTTGAACCAGATTTTCTTGACTCTACATGCAGGAGCTATTCCTTTTACTATATTGATGTTTGATTATGTTTAATTGTAAAGGAATTCTTTTTGTCTCTTTTAATATGTGCTTCCAGTACTTACTGTATTTTTTGTATCTAGTGTAGGTTCATTAAATACTTACATGACTGACATAAAAAGTGATAATTCTGTAAAAAGATAATATAATCCATAATATAAAAACTCCCTAAATAATTAAATAATTGGTTTAAATTATAAATGATTCATGTTCTTAATTAGCAACAATCAATAATGCCTATTGGTAGTTGGAATTTTCAAAGATGCTTTTTTCTTTAAAAAAAAATAGGGATCTCATTAGTTCTTCTAATTTCTTCTCTAGTTAACTGAGGTATGATTTTATTTTCCCTAAAAAACTTTGAATTATCTAAAAAAAGAGGTAGAATTTCCAGATTTCATAGAACATTTTCTGTGAAAATCCATTGGCTTATGATTAAATTATTTAATTTTGTAGGAGTTCATTTTTAGGTTTTTCATATTTGCTTTGTTCTATCAAATCTGGAAATTAAATTACTGGAAGCACATATACTCCAAGAGCTTAAGCTTGCCTTTTCTGGCTTGTGAATCTACTCGACTGAATCCTCGCCGAGGCTCCAAAAGCTTCTAGTGGGCTTCTCCTTTCTGGCCTTGAGACCTCCAAGACTACAGAAGGCCTCCAGAAAAATTCCTGGTTCCAACATACCTCTTAGAACAACTTTAAACTTGAAAGAGAGAAATAAAACATTAAGTTATTAACACCAAGTAAGTATAGGCTATTCCTTTAAACAATATAAGCAATTAGTATTTCGACCAGCAAGGGGGAGGGGAGCAAAGAGTTGCAGTTTGTTAAAAAGCAGTTGCACCACACCTAGTGGGGAGAGAAGGAAATTAGATTGTCACCTGACAAGATCCTCTTATGCTTCCTCCATTCCACATGGCATTTCTCCCAATTCCACTATTCTTCTTGACCCCCCACTTCTCACAGCTAACTTTTTTTAGGGTACCAAGTTTCCCAGGATCCAACCTGCCAGCCAGACATGCCCCAGCCTCATGGGGTGTCTTCTTTCCTCCTGGCAAAATGGCAGGTTCCACTAGGAGCTTTCACCTTTTCTGTCCAACCTAATTCTTTTGCCCCTCTTTCCAACACACCATTTTCCTCTTTCTTCCTCCTTTTTCTCTCTCACACCATCTCTTCCCCCTGTAACTCATCCCATCTCTCCTCCCAATTCCAACATATTCTCTCCTCCAACATGCTATCTCCCTTTCTCTAACATGCTCCCAAACTATATATCCTTTTTAAGTAGATTACTCCATTTAAACTATTAATTGCTTTTGCAAATCAATCTCTTGTCCCTTGTCTTTAGATCACCTTTTTTTTTTTTTTAAACTTAAAACTTTGATTCACAACTAAATAATTTTGGACCAAATTTCATAAAACTTATACATATATCCAGCAGAGCTGACAAAATTTAATTAGGGGGATACAAACATTACCTCCCCTAAGGTAAGCTATTGGAACTTTGTTTTAATAACCTATATTTTAACTTAAAATCAAATAATTGAAAACTGCTTTTACTATTGTATCTCAAATAACAAATTTCACTGAACTAATTGAGTATAGTTTCTTTCTCTTTTGGATCCACATGTCCCTGCTGTAGTCAAGGAATGGGTTAAAGGGGAAGAAAGAGACTCTTATGTATTATCTTCTTCCAGGAAGCCCCAATTTAATTGAATTGCTTTGGAATCTTGAAATCATCAATTGCCAAATTCCCCAATGATTACTCAATGGACTTGTCCTGCAGTTCCAACTTTGAGTTGGAGTCTACAGGAAAGTCAGCCCTTTCTCTTTTTAATAAATTCTA
Organism: Sminthopsis crassicaudata; assembly: GCF_048593235.1. Classification (NCBI taxonomy): domain Eukaryota; kingdom Metazoa; phylum Chordata; class Mammalia; order Dasyuromorphia; family Dasyuridae; genus Sminthopsis; species Sminthopsis crassicaudata. Next base: position 432,721,737 of record NC_133617.1, on the reverse strand, counting down.
GCTCACAGAACAGACATGACAAGGACACAAACACAGGCAAAAATTACATGAAAGAGGACCATCCCTTCTCCCCACATACAACAGAAATACCCAATCAAGTGCACTTTTTTTTCTTTTTTGCTCTGAAGATTTGAGTTGAACTGCCTCCTCTCTACAGAGCATCCAATCTCACAGCCTGATCTCTTGTAATACACAAAGTTAATCCCTTGGTGAATTGGCAGACCAAGGCTCAGAAGGAGTTTCCTATCTTCTTGGCCAACCATACAGCACTACTGTCTTGTGTCGTTAACAGAACCTCCTTCCTGGCTCACTCCTTTCCAAGGGCCCATGCTACCTAAGGACAGCCCAAGGACATTAACAGACATTGCCCCTGTGGATTATGCATGCATAAGTTACCTGGCTTACTCTTACCCAGGCTTCCTCATCTTTGGAGGCTTGTGTGCTTCTTTTATATCTGAGTGTCTTTACTAGGCCCATTCTTCACAGAGAGGGAGGCTGAGAGTCTGACCTTAAGGACTGTCAGAGAAAACCCAATCTGGCACCTATCTTGAAGCAGGATCCCAGCCTCTCTCACTGGGAAATCACAGATCCTAGATGAGCCCCCATAAACTTGTGAGACAGGTGCTAGACTCCCTTTCCAAATTAATCAGAAATATTTTCAGGAACAAAAACATTTATTTAATCCCTGCAGGGAAAGGCCTACACACACCTGGGGGTCATCCCAGCTCCCACCATGTGCTGGTGGAACCTGACCAGCTTCTGACTTATTGGGATTTAAATAGTAAAAGATTCAAGCCTTTTTATTGGATTGACTAAAAGGATGTAATCATCCTTGACTAATGGTCACCTATGTTGTTTGCTTCCTGTGGGTCACATTACTTCCTATAATTTCCTGTGGGTCTGACCTTTAGAGATCATGTGACTTTCTTCAGTCTAGGTCCAAGACCTGACCTTCTAGTTCTAGGAATAGGAATCGTGTAACTTCGTCTCAACTGAAAAAACTTCATCCTGTCAGTCTCATTCAAAATGAAGCAGGGATCATAAATAGCTGCTCATGTGGCTTCATCAAGAATAGCTCATGCCAGACTTCATTCACATTTATTCTTTTGACATAGTAAGTTGATTTATTAGGGAAACACTAGAGTTATCATTTATCTAGTACAGTTAGATGGATTTGGAACTAAATGAATGATTGGATTCTTAGATTTGTTATTTTTGGTTCTGTCATCTTGAAAGTTTTCCATTTGAGTCGCTCAGTTATTTGTGCTTAACCATTTTGGGGGGGTACTAACATTCTTATCAATAAAAAGCATACTTGGCATGTTTATCAAGTTTGCAGATAACACAAAGTTAGGAGAGATAGTGAATACTGGATGAGATCCAAAAAGTTCTTGACAATCTCATTGGGTTCAATCTAATAAAAATGTTACTAAGGACCAGGGTACGATCTTGGATTTAAAAAAAAAAAAAATCAGTTTTGCAAGTATGTTTTGGGAGAAGGATGTTTAAAATTTTCAAATTAAGTTTTATTGAAACCTTTAAGAATAACACCTTCATTTCCAAATGTGTTCCTGAAGGAGTCTTCCTTTGCAACAGAGACTTTTAAAAATAAACAGAATAACAAAATGAACCAATGCAGTTAGACATATCTAATATCACAGACCAATATTCTACACCATGGTGTGTCCCACTTCAAGGGAAATAGGGAAGTGTCTTTTTTTTTTTTTTAAAAACACTTCTTTGGGGTTAAGGTTATTTATTACAGGAAGTAGAGTTTCATTTTTTTAGTTGTTGTTTATACTTAAATCATTGCATGTTTACATTTCCTGGGTCTGCTTACTTTACTGGCTCATCTGTTCTAGTCTCATCACTTTATAGATGAAAAAAATTAAGAGCTGAGGTGATTTGTTTATAATCACATTGGTAGTAAGTAGCAGAACTAAGATTTCCACCTAGGTTGTTTGACTTCCAAATCAGTGTTATTTCCGCTGTATCATGATGTCTCCATGTTTCTCTGAATTCCTCATATTTGTAGTCTCTTATAGAATAACATTATTCCATAATATCCCTGTACCAAAATGTCTTCATCAGTTATTCAAGCAATACTTTTTTTTTCTTTTTTCTTTTTTTTTTCAACTACCACAGAAATACTGCTTAAAATATTTTGGTACTTAAAAGACCTCTTCTCCCTTCAGTCTTTAACCTCATTGGCATATTCTCAGTAGTGGAATCTCTGTCAGAAGTTACAAATGTTTCAGTTACTTAGTCAATAAGCATTTATTAAGTAAGACTGGCACTATTCTAAGACATGGGAATACAAATACAAGGTAAAAAAAACCAATTTTTCGTTCAAGGAGCTTAATTACAATGAGGAAGAAAACATAAAAAGAAGTTGAAAAGGTGAGAGGGAAGTTAAATTCAGTAACAGTAATATTCTAACAATCAACTATAACTGTGAAAGACTGAGCTACATTAATCAATACAGTGATCCAAAACAATTTCAAAGGACTTACGATGAAAAATACTGTCTACTTTCAGCAAGAGAACTGATGAACTCTTAAGTGCAAATTGAAGTACAGTTATCCCTGCAACTTTCTCCATCTTATTTTCAATATATCATGGGTCAGCATAAGAAATTAAATGGGAATTTCTGGGGAGTTTTGCAGGAGCTGCATTCAAAAGTCAGCACGCAACACAGAGCTTAGAAACTCAAAAATGCATGAAATGTACATATAGTATTGAATAATATCAACCCACATTTTACCATAAGGTACAATTCCCTCCATCACCATCCCCATTCTTTTGCTCCCTCTCTTCCTTTTTTTTTTTTTTTTTTTTTTTTTTAACATAGCTAATGTGGAAGTATGTTTTATATAATTTCACATGTATAATTAATATGTTGCTTATCTTCTCAAAGGATGAGGGAGAGGGTAAGGGAAGAAAGAGAATTTGGAATTCAATAAAAGAATGCTAAAAACACACAAATAATAATAATTTTTTTGTGGGGGGAGGTGTTTTCAGGAGGAACTGTCCAATTAGAGAAAAGGGCTATATGTGTAGAGGCATTTTTCTTAATACTCTGGCAGAGTTGTATAATCACTGTTTTGTTTTTGTTTTTGTTTTTTTTCCCCTGAGGCTGGGGTTAAGTGACTTGCCCAGGGTCACACAGCTAGGAAGTGTTAAGTGTCTGAGACCAGATTTGAACTTGGGTCCTCCTGAATTCAAGGCTGGTGCTCTATCCACGGCGCCACCTAGCTGCCCCATCACTTTTTTTAAAAAGCATGATTTCCTATTTTCCAAAATCATTAGAATTATAGCTTAGTGTGTTAGCATGCTTTTCTTTCCACAACCTTTCCATCTTTGAGTATTTTCATTTTTTTTGTCACCTTTGCTAATTTGCTGACTGTGAGATGAAATGACTTATTTTAATTTGTATTCATCTTACTAATGATTTGCAATCATCTTTCATGTGATCATTAGCAGTTAGCAATTCATCTTCTGAGAACTCTTTGTTCAAATTTCTTGACCACTTATCTGTTTGGAACTGACTATAGCTAATGTGTAGTACATTAAGCAGCCTTGAAGAACAGTTTATTTGAAAGGCAAGAACCTTATCTTATTTGCTGCCATAAAATGGTCAAATCTTTTTCTTTCATTTCTTGACTTCACTTCAGTAAATCAACAAACACTTATCATTTATCTACTGTATGCCAGGATCTAAGTATAAGAAATACAAGACTGAATATACAAAGCAAAATATACGAAGCAGTTCTTGTTCTTAGGAAGCTTACAGTTGAGTCAAGTGAAACAACATGTAAAAAATATGAGTTTACTTACTAAACAGATACTAGATAGGAGGGGTGGAGGAGACACTAGCACTCATGTATATTGGTATTCTGGGCTTTTGCTAATCAAGAATAGCAATTCATAATAAACTTTTCCATATTTTTTCTGAATTTTATGCATTATTTCTCATAGAATAATTCTATTCCATTATATTCATATACTGCAAATTTTTTTTTAGCTATCCCTCAGTCATTGGATAGACACATAAATTGTTTCCAGTTTTTTGCTATGAAAAATAGTACTGTTAGAAATATTTTGCCACACTTTGGATTTGTCTGTCATTCACCTCCTTGTTGTATAAACCCAATAATGGAATCATTGACTCAATTTAGGAACTCTTATTTGTCTAATTCTAGCTTGTTTTCTAGGATGGTTAAACTGATTCACAATCCTGCTGGTAGTAAATTAGTATTCTTGAATGAAGGAATGAGAAAGTATTTATTAAAACACTTTATTAAAGTACTGTATTAAGTATTAGAGATACAAATAAAAGCACATAAGATAATCTGTCTTCAAGTAGCTTAGATTCTAACAGGAAAGAACAAAACAAAGTTGTGGTCAATTGGATATACAATTCTGATTTTGCTATTTCACTTTCTATATTTCATATAGCAGGTTTTTCTGTATTTCATAGTATTTGTTTTTCTTAAATTATCAGTTGAAACTTGTCACTTTAACTTATTTTTGAATTTAATACTTTATCCCATAATCTTTTAATTTGACTCTGGATAATTAAATTTATTAATTAAATCCTGATGATCTATGTGATTATATGTATTCATTTTCATTGCAGAGGGTGAATCTAGAAATTGGATGTGCAGGATAACATGTCCAATGTTTCTGAGGACAGAAGAAACAGGCAACAGGATATTAAGAAAGGACTGCAGTTTATACAGTAAGATTTTAAGCCTTAACATTATTTTGAAAGGCAACATATGATACATATGCTATAATTATAATGCTTCCAATAACATACACTTGTATTTCTTCATAAAAAGAAAAGGTAGGAGCAGCTAGATGGTGCAGTGAATAGAGCACCAGCCTTAAAGTCAGGACTCCCTGAGTTAAAATCTGGCCTCAGACACTTAACACTTCCCAGCTGTGTGACCCTGGGAAAATCACTTAACCCCAATTGCCTCAGCCAAAAAAAAACCCCAAACATACAAACAACTGATTAAGAATTAAAGGTAAAATCTGGTTTTATTCTGTGATTTCATATTAAAAATGGTCAGTGACTGACATTTGCAATTTCCTTTTCCTTTTCATCTCTATTATAGGAAATCATAAGATTTAAAAGGCCTTAAAGATCAATTATCGTTTAACCTTACCATTTTACAAATAAGGAAACTAAAGTCCAGAGAACATTAAATAGCTTCCCTAACATTGTACCAGGTAGTAAGTAGCAGAGCAGGATTTGAACTCACTTCCTCTGATTCTTTAATACATTTTCCTGTACATTTTATATAATCACTTTCATGACTTTAGTGTCCATATTTATGAACCTCCTAACACTTCGGCTTTATGATTCATAAATTCTAGTTATATCTTAATTTATTCTACTTTAGTAGACAATTACTAAAAAAAGCTTTGCATTAGACCTTATTTGTTATCTCTTGGTTTTCCATCCCCTCAAATGCTGAAATTCATTAGTCTTAGTCATAGTCTTCTAGTCTACTTTTTCTATGTTGTGACTGCTACTGAACCTCCTCATCTTCTTCATCATGATCACAAAATACTTAATTTTTCTCTATTTTCTAGATCATCACCCCTATCCTGGTTTTACTTGTTTCCTTACTAAATTGATTCAATTGTCAGACTTCAAAAGACAAAAATTGCTTTAGTTCATAGTCCTTTAATGCTTTTCTATGTCCTAGTTGCTAATCCCCACATTAGAATAGCCTTCACCATTAGTCTTATCCAGTCCTGCTACCTGACTATTGAAGTTTAACTTTGCTTATTACAGATTCATGTTTTCCCACTTTAGTAGGTCTCTTATTAGGTGTCAGAGCAGTCTTTTTTAGTTCCCTATTTATTGCATTCTCTACAACTACTTTTCCAAACCTCTAACTCCAACTTTGGTAATCTTCCTGCAAAACTCTCTCCTTGATGTTTTCTTCTTTATATTTTTTTTTGGCAATTTCATCTCTTTTCAAAGCATCAACAATTGCCCAGGCAGATGACTCAGTTCTGTATATAGCTCCACCCCTTTCCTGGTCTCCAGGTGTACATTTGAAACTGTTCTATGGCCTTCTCTAAATTGAACATGCCCTTTTCTCATATCTTCTCTTATCCTTACTTCACTATTTCTGCTAATGGTCCTTCAGTTCTTCTAGGCAGGCACCCAACTTCAGAACTTTATAGTTATCTTTGATTTCTCCTTCACTATTATCCTCCATATCTAATCAGTTGCCAAGGCCTGTTAAATCTTTCATGGTGTCATTTGCATCCATCCCCTCCTAGTTTCATTCTTGCTGTTAGCACCTTAATTTAGATGCTCATTACTCTTTGCTCTAGTCTCTCTTCTTCAGTCCTTTTTAAATTTTACAACTGGAGTAATTTTCCAAAAAGCCAGCTCTGATTATGTTGTCTGTCTGAAACAATTCATTGGCTTCTCTAGCACTGTTTCATAGATTTGTGAAATCTTAATATTAGAAGGGATGTCAGATGTCTTTAGGTCCATCTTTTTATCCGAGATATGAATCCCTTTTAGTGTCCGTCATAAATGGACATAGGACCTTGGTTCAGTCATTGTTAGTGAAAACTCATTATGTCACAAAGGAGAGAGGGAAGAGAATAAGCATTTATATAGCACCTACTAAGTGTTTTTTAAAACAAATAACTCATTTCAGAAGGTGCCTTATTCCATTTTTTTAACAATTGTAGAAAAAAAAAAAACAACAATTGTGGGAAGTTCTTTTACTATGCTCAAATTTGCCTTCCTGTAATTTCTGTTTATTGATTCTAGTTTTGTTCTCCAGTACCACATTTAAATATCTCATTTGTAAATGCTTCTCAAATATCCAATATGATACTCAAAACAGTCTTGACTCTAGGCTCTCTGCTCTATCTACTGTACCACCTAATGTTTTCAATAATAAATGCCTTTGTTATGAGTTCTAACTACTTATTTTGGAAATTAAAGACTCTGTATTCTGGATCCCATCCTATATTTCCAGACTTGTTTCACATTATATTTCACATATGCAGTTCTCTAGACAAAGTGGATTAGCCATTGCCCAAACTTATCTTGTCCTCTCCTATCTCTCTGTGTTTGCTTATATCATCTGTCACCTAGTATTCTAACTTATGTCATATTTTTTTATATGACTTATGACATATGAAACTTACCCATCTGGATTGTAAAGAACTTGAGGACAAGAAGTATCTTTTTTATTAAAATATCTTGCATGTGGTAGATGCTTAACATCTTGAATTGGGTTTGTACATTTATAAATTCTACTTTTAGATATCATTGTTTTTCCATTATTTAGTTTCTGTAATCTTGTCAGTTTTAAATTGAAGTAGATCTTTCTTTCCCTATTTTAGTTGTTAGTTTTTCTTTTTGTATTTTCTAAAACACTGGATTGAAGAATGTAAATATGCTCTAGTAACTCATGAAAAGTTTTACTGATTAAGCTGTAATGAAGAAATTGTTTTTGAGAGTATTTTCATTTAGTTTCTTTTCACTTATTAGATCATAAGGCTTTATTCATATAATGATACTTGTCAAAACATACGCAATTGATTTATTCTTTGAAAGCAACCAGATGAATAGATCATTGTTAATGTAATGAATAATAGACTGACCAACTGTTACTTGGAGTCTTCTAAAGTTAAAATCTCAGAAGAAATAATTTAAAAACCTGTTGCTACCAAACATTGGATCAAATAAAATAAATGTATGATTTTATGCTGTTTATAATTTTTTTTTTAATTTAAAACTAGGTTTTTAATAGTTGCTTCTGGCATAATTTGAGACATACAAATTCTACATTTTTAGAGTCTTTGTTGAAATGTGAATGGTGATTGAAAAAATTAGCATAATTATATTCTTAATGTAGAAATAAATTTAGTAACTTTAGTGTGAAATTGAAGAACAGCCAAATAAATGCTGGAACAGACTGGTAATGAAACCTTTGGGGAAATTAATTTTTGTTTCTCATTCTTAGGTCACCTTTGCCATACCGAGGAACACAAGAACAGTATGAGGTAACAGATGCTTTAAAGTTTCATTACTTTATATTTCATTGTTGATGTGTGGAGATAAAATACCAAATACTTTTTATATTCCTATATTTACTCTTTTCTAATGTGTTATTTCTTTTTATGAAATCTTTGGAAACTAAGTTAAAGATTATCACATTTACCATTTAATTTTTCCCTAAAGACAAATGTGATAGCATTTTAAAATACCTTTTTAGAAATAGGGTAGTATATTTTTTCTTTGTTTTATTCAGATATAAACTGAGAGGTAAGTTGAAAATATCACAGTTACAAAAAGAAAACAGTGATATAAGGGAGTTCAATCCGCATACATATTTCCTTTGAAGTCTGGTCCAAATATGGATTTTTAAATTTTTAAATTTTTTTGATCTTTTAATGTATTTTTGTACATGTATTTTTTGACTGTAGAAGTTCTTCATAATAGTGTATTGATATTAGTAGACTCTTAGGGCTCATTGCTAAAACAATGATAATTTGTTTCCAATTTATTCATTTTGCAAGTTTCAGAATAGGCTTGTAGAAGTTGAGTAACCATAGTCTCACTGAAAGCCAGATTTCCTTGTCCATGTTGTGATCAATAATTCACTCAGTCTTGATCTCTTTGATTGTTAATAAAGTTCCTATAATAAATTTTGTATAAATATTTGATTTTGTCAAGTTGGGCCCCTAAAATGTTAGTCATTTCATAATTTTGCCATTTAAAATTTTTTCTCTTTCTTAGGTGTTTTTATGGACACTTATAAAAAATCTCTTTAATGAAGGAAATGATATATATCAAGATTGTGACTGGAATGGCTCATTAAGTCAGTATACAGAAGCTTTAAACATAGCTGATTATGCAAGATCTGAAGAAATTGCAATTTCTAATGAAATATTAGAAAAACTGCATATAAATCGTATTGCATGTTATTCAAATATGGTAAGTTGTTGAATTTTTTTTAAGGTGAGAAAAAACACATCCTGTGAAAGCTGATACAGTATTAAATACTTTCAGAACTAATACAGGAGCTATCAAAAGTAAACCAATTTCTTCTCTTTTCCTTATTTACTCTCTTAAGGCAATCATACTTGCTTTTGTAGGTAAACAAAAAAAAAAGTTTTGGCCTAATGTTGAAAGATTTTCTATTATAAATGTCTCTTAACTATTAATTTCACCTTAGAAATGGCCCATATAAAGGGATTCTAAGGATGTATATGTATGGAGAGAAACATTATGGGAACATGTTCCTTGTTAAGCATTAATTTTTGTTTTATTTTGTACCTGATTGAAATGTCATTTAACTTAATGATGTTTGATCAACTCTCCTCACCAGGAGCTCTTAACATATCAACAAAGGTACTAGAAAAAAAATAAAGGAACAATTAATCTGAAATTAAACTATCACAGTACAAAGGACAATTTTAGTCTTGTAAAATGTCACCATTTTGTTTTTTAATTAACTAAATCATTGTTTAACAGTTCTGTTATACAGTGTAGAATGTTAGACTTGTAATAAGGAAGATATGAGTCTGAATCTTCTCTTAGATATGTTCTATGTGTGTGACCCTCAGCAAGTCATTAAGCTTGTTTCCATTTCCTTATCAGTAAAATAGGATTAATAATAGCCTCTCTGTAAGAGGGCTGTTTTGGGAATCATGTGAAACAATATACACACACACACACACACACACACACACACACATATACACACACATATATGTATATATACATATATATACACACATATATACATATACATGTATATATACACATATACACACATATATACATAAACGTGTATATATGTGTGTGTGTATATATGTATATATGTGTGTATATATATTTATATATATATGTATATATGTGTGTGTGTGTATGTAAGGCAATTTTCAAATCTAGAAGTAATATAAGTTTTATAAATCAATATGATTCTGGTGTTAATAGACATTGATCAGTAGATGAAAGATATTTAGTATAATGGAAAAAGCACTAAATTAGAATCTTAGAACCATTATTAAAATTCTTCTATCTCTCTGATTTTTGCAAAGTGCCTTTACCTTCTTGACCCTTAGTTTGCTCATCTATAAGTTGTGAGAAAGTTGGCCTTTTATTCCTTCGAGCTCCAAATCTATGATTCTGTATTTGGTAGTGAAATATATACTTAATACTTTTGACTTCATAAATCGATCAGCAAGGGAGTCTATCATATTTGTTTTTTGTTTTGATATTCAGTTCTTTCAAAGAATAGAAAATAACTTTGAAGGAAAATAATCATGTAGAAGATTCAGATATTTAAAAAATGTAAATGGCTTTTTAAGGCTTAGTAATTTAGCATTTTATAAGTTTTATGTTTTGGCATTATATAAGTTCATTGTTAATTTTAAATACTCTTTTTTTATCTTGTCACTTAGGGATTGAATGATAAAGTTCTAGAAGACTGTGATAAAGTTTTAAGTTTAAATCTTAATAACTGTAGAGCTCTCTATCGGAAAGCTAAAGCCTTAAGTGATTTAGGAAGATATAAAGAAGCTTATGATGCAATAGCAAAATGTTCCTTGGCAGTACCTCAGGTATGGAATTCAAAAGAAATTTTTTTTTTTTTTTTAATATTAGAAAGATTCATTTCTCATAAAAACGTTTGTCGTACTAAGACTACTTAAATAATTTAAATGTTAAGAGTTCATCTAGTTTTAGTTGGTTATAAGGATTAAAAAAAAACATTGCTGGAAAATGATTTCTAGTTTTTCATATTTGTCATCATCTTATATTGTTTCCACTCCTTTCTTTCTTTTCTCAGTTTAATTCTTGTCTTTTCAGGATGAGTGTGTAATAAAACTAACTCAAGAACTAGCCCAGAAATTAGGATTTAAAATAAGAAAAGCATATGTCAGAGCAAAGGTAACATAAGGCTTCTACTTTTAATATCTTGATTTTCATTTTGTAACTTTAAGTCAATTTTGTTTTAAATGTGGTATATTTAATTTATTTCAGTTCTCAAATTCAGTTCCGGGGGAAGTAGCAACTAAGGTAAAGTTAAAGCTTATTCCAAAAATTAAATGATAAAATTTTCCTTTAATTTGAAATAAGCAATTAATATTTTCACCTGTTATATATTGTCTTTTTTTATAACATCTTATTCCACAATTTTATTTTTTAATTGTTTTCCTATAACTAATTCATTAAATTATTCCTAATATCATATGTAGAAAATAGTTTAAGTAATAAATTAATACTTTTAAAAATATTAACATATTGTTTGCTTTATTTTTCAGGGTTTAAAGAGCTCTATAGAAGACATAGAGTTAGGTAAGCTTTGAGCTATACCACCAAACTAAAAGAAAATATAAATTTTATAAATTTTACAAGTTATATTTATTATAAAGTATTATCAAATTAAATTTCTGTATTTATCCATATATAAGCGCTATAAATAAATTATATTTATTTTAAGTGTCCTAATCAACTCTAGTCTAATAGGATTGACCCTCCCTTTAGTAGTTGTACTAGCAAACAGTTAATATGGCCAACAGTTTGGTCATTCACAAGTGAAATAATCAATCTTTGAATGATTAAAAATCATCTTTTTAATTGTACTTTTCCCCCTTGTTAGTCCATTTGTCTTCTGGTAGTTGTTTATTAGGATGAATGGTATATAATATTAGGAATATTTATTAAGAAACAGAAAATGAGATGAAATTTAAAAAACTTCTATTCTTTTATAGATTTATCAGATCCAAAGCAAGAAGATGCTCCTGTTATTTCTCTTCTCCCTCCTGACTTTGCTCCTGAATTATCAAATGAATTAGCTTCACTTCCTATTACATCTTTAACTCCTGTTTTACCATTACAAATGGAAAAGAGTCCTCTGCCTTCTGCAATGCTGGCAAATGGGGGAAAGATTTCCTTTACTTTGCCTGAAGCATACTTAGATGATGGAGATATTGTCCTTGGTGATGAAATAGATGAACTACTTGATTCTGCACCAGAAGCTGATGAAACTCTTTTGGTAAATTTTAAAATTTTGTTTACTTTGTTTCTCTAAAGGGAGGATTAGTGACAGTTATTTTTTGGTAATACAAATTAGCAAAAATCTGTACATTGTAGCTTAAGCCTTAGGTTTCTTCTCTTTAAAATTACTTACCTTTAATAATAACACCTGGATAATTTCAGTATTTTTAGACTTTTACAAAAGCCACATTATCTATTGTAATAATGTTTTCAAGCCATGTGATATTTGGTGGGGTCCTACTGGTGGAAAGGTAAGGATCAAAACAACATGAATACCACTGAAAATACAAATTGATCTTGTCTATTGTACTTCCATGTTTATAAAATGTAATTCTTTTATCTCATCAAAATCTTTGTCTTAAAATACTTCATCATGTTCTTCAGATTTACTGTTGATTTTTAATCCTTCTATCCCTTAAGTCTTTCTTAGACTATCATCTCTTTACTGACTACACTCTCTTCCTTCTCTGTATCAATCCCTTGGTAAATCTTTTTAACTCTATAGTATCCTTTACTTAGAATGACTAGGTTCACTTTAAATATGTTAATATAATCTCACCTGGGCTCTCAGTGCAATAAGGACATACTTTTAGACCTCCCCGATCAATTTGATATCATATTCACTTATGATAGCTGTTTCAAACATTCTCTCTCCTTATTTTATCCATATTATGTCCTTTATCTGCCTTCTCAGCTGAGGAACTCATCATATTTCACTGGAAAAGCTCCCTCTTCTTCCTCCTTCCTTACATCACATTACTCATCTTCATCCTGGTCTCACATGAAGAAGTGGCTCTTTTCTTTGCCAGTGTTCTAAACTGTCTAAGCAGATAGGTGGCATAATAGATAAAATACTGATCAGGAAGACCGAAGTGCAAATGCAGTCTCTAACACTTGGTAACTGTGTGATTCTTGGCAAGTCATATGACTTCTTTTGGTCTGTGTAAAATGTATTAATAGCACTTACTTCCTAGAATTGTTCTGAGATTCAAATGCAATAGTATTTGTAAAACACTTTGTTGAATCTTCATCCAACTGATGTCTACTAATTGTGGTTATTCCTTGAGGTTCTGTCCTAGTATCTGTGAACTAGTTTTTTAAAAATGCTTTTGATTTCAATATAATAGATTTCCTTTGCAATCCTATGTATTTTATATTTTATGCACCTAAAAATATCATTTTGAGAAGGGGTCCATACGTTTTATTAGACTGTCACAGATTCCATGACAGAAAAAAAAGGTTAAGAATTCCTTTTCATTAGTGATCTTGGTGACTCCTGTGGGTTCAATGAGTATCTTTATATATATTTCCTTTAGCTGTATATCCAGCCCTGTTCTCTCTTGAGCTAATCTTGCATTACCACCTGCTTTTTGCACATTTTTTTTCCCGAGATAATTGAGGTTATGTGACTTGCCCAGGGTCACACGGCTAGAATGTGTTAAGTGTTTGAGGCCAGATTTGAACTCAGGTCCTCCTGACTTCTGTGCTGGTGTTCTATCCACTATGCCACCTAGCTGCCCTCTTTTTGCACATTCTTTTTGGACATTAGGAAATCTTGTTGCCTTCTTAAACTTGCCATATCCCAAACAGTGCTTTAATTTTCTCCCCTAAACTTTCTCCTCTTTATAGCTTGTCTTTTAATTCTGAGGGTAAAACCATTCTCATTCTCAGTTTTTGACTTGTGTGGCCTCCACATGTCTAGTCATTTATTTTTTGTAATTTTACAACATTTTTAATATATGATCCATTCTCTACACCGACAAAGTTATCACTCTGATTCATATGCTTATCACTACACTTTTAAGTCTCTCCCCATTCCAGTTCATCTTCCACTCAGCTGCTGTGTTGATCTTCTTAAAATGCCAGTCTGATCATGTCTCTATTACTCCCTCATTCATAACTCTAGTAGATGTTTATTATTTCTAAGATCAGATATAAAATTCATTGCTTAGCATTTAAAGTTTTGGTATTCCTTGAATATGACACTTCATTTGCTGACTTCAAGTGTTTTCATTCATTCTCCTTCATGCCTAGAATGTCTTCCATACTCATTTTAATTTCCTGTTTTTTTTTCCGGCTTCTTTCAAGACTAAGCTGAACTACTAATTTCTGCAAGAAGTCTTTCTTCACTGCTAACACTTTCCTGCTGGGATTAACTTTCTTTTAGACTGTACAAATTATGTTTGTATATTGTAATTTATATATAGTCTCCCCATTAGAATGTGAGTGCTTTGAAGATAAGGACTTCATTCTTGCTTTCTTATATTTCTAGTGCTTGGATCATAACTTAGGAAATGTTGTTAAACATTTGCTCATCCCAAACTGGCTAGGCAAATAGCTCTTATTTCCAGAGTTCATAGTCTTATATGTGTCCATATCATCTGCATTTACATTTTAAATGAGCAAAGCTTTCTTAGTCTTAAATATATATTAGGATTAAAATCCATGTGTGTTAGGGAAGGATGCCATGGAGGCCTGTAGAAAACAAAAGGAAAAACATTGGGTCTCTTGAGAAAGAGAGTTTTAAAGGACTTTTGTTTTATCTCTTTTTCCTAGGGCCTTGTTTAGGGAATGGCATATTGTTTAGAATTCTAATGTCTAGAGTTACAGGAGTTTTATCTAGAATTTCCATACAAAGCATAGACTTTTACAATTAAATTCATCTGAATGGGTATGTTCCTGAAATATTGCTTCTTTATATCACAGAGTTTGGTTCTGCATGTTGTTAGTACTTTTGTGTCCTTATGGGCCTTCTTCAACTTCATAAAACTATTCCCATAAGACTTTTTTCCACACATGAACACTTCGGGAATATATAAATAACCCTACATAAATATTGTTGTTAATACAGACAGAAATGAACTTAACTTTTGGACAAGATAACATTTGCATTCCATTAGATATTAACACAAATCTTCTTGTATCTTACCTATAAATTTAATTTAAATCAAATTAAAAAAAAAACAAACCTCAAACTGGGCAAAGTGATCTCTAGTTGTTGGTCTTTGATTTAAGCTTTGTAGCTTGTATCCTTAATCTAATGACTTGTCTAAATGTTATCCTTTTCATATAAAAAATTATATTCTATAAATTATATGTAAGCACATAAACATAATAATTTAATTCCCTTTAAAAATCCTTTTCTGATCTTCTTGGATAAAGTATCTCAGAATATTCTTGTAGAGAAAATGGAGATAAAAGAATTAGACAATGGTACAATTAGACATACTCAGAACTGGTTAAATGACAGCACTCAAAAAATAATTGTTAATAATTCAGTGTCATTGTGACAATAGGTCTCCATTGGAATGCCTTAAGGATCTGTGCTTGACTTTGTTCTGTTTTGTATTTTTATTGATTATTTAGATAAATGCAGTTTGCAGATGACAGAAAATTGGATGAGATAGTATAACATATTGGATAAGAATCAGAATCCAAAAATATCTTGGCATCAGGTGGAATTTAATAAGATAAAATTAAATGATGGATAAATGTAGAATTTTCCACTTGGGTACAAAAAAAATTTTATACAAGGTGGAGAAGGCATGGTTAGATAGCAATTACATATTTGGGGTTTTATGAACTGCAAACTCTGTGGATCAGCAGTATTATGTGGTAGCCAAAAAAGTTAAAGTGGTCTTCCTATACTGTGGTAGGTAACTCAGGTTTCAGAAATCGAAAGATAATATTGTACTTTGGCCTCATTATGTTTAGTTCTGGCTTCAACAGTTTTAGAAAAACATTAACTATATGTATGTGTATAGTTTAGTATTATAGAATTGTCATGTGTCTTTCTCATTTTTTTTTTTTTTTTTGCTTCACGTTATTCCACACATACCCCCAAATTTCTTGATATTTCTCATTTGTCATGCTTAATAGAGATATAGAACTCTATTATATCCATCTTCCACAGTTCAGTCATTTCCTTTCTGTTGTGTAGGAAACAAATAGACTACAGATAAACAACTTTTCTGTTTAGATAAAACAACTTTAGGCAGATTTCCTTTGTAATTATATCTGTGGGATATTTCTTATAGTGAGATTAGTGGTACAAATATGTGATCAGTTTGGTAACTCTTGTTCTGTTACCAGGTTGATGAAAGTCAGTGTAATCTTTTTGTAGAGCAATGTATGGCATCTGATTCTCTCATAACCTTGCCACCATTGAGTTTTGTCATTTTTATTTGATTTTGTCAATTTTATTGGTATTAAGTATTATTTCCATGATAATTTAAATGTGCATTTCTTTCTTTTTGTGAAGGTGAACACTTTTATGTGTTGTATATCATATTTCAAACAGTTAAGTCTTAAATATTTTTCTTTGTAGATACTTTGTAAAAATACTTTTTTTCTTTTGGTTTTCTTCTTTAGACAGCCACAGTAGTCAGAGGATCCATTCCAACGTCTAGTGTTACTCCTAGTATACCTTTTTCTGCACCTTTATTAGGAACGTGTGCAGGGTATGTTCCTGCATCTTCCTTTTCAGAAATATATCCACAGCCTTTGACTTCATCATTGGAAGATTTTTGTTCTTCTTTAAATACATTTTCAATGACTGATTCCAAAAGAGGTAAACAAAGAGTCATATTTGAAATATTTCAAATTTATTTTTGAAACAATAAAATTGTTGTTTGGTAGCTTTTTAAAAAACAATTTTCCTCCTAATAGTAGATAGTAGGAAGATTTCATTATTCAATTTTAAAGTATAGAAACATAGATTTAAATTTAAGTTAAAACTTTTTTTTGAAAAAAGATTTTTGCTTGAAATACTAATTTTCAATTGTAGTTGCCAGAATTAAATTATTGTCTAGTTAATATTTTATTTTTGTCTTTTCTGCCTCATTTATCCAGAACATTGTATTCTGAAAAGTGAAGTGATTTAATAATTTACATATAATGATTTGAATTAATCCCTACAATAACTAATTTTAAATTTATTTAAAGAAAAGGAGTGAGGCAAATAAACTCTAGAAAAATCAGAGTAAAGGAATTAAAGGTTTGTTCCACTTATTGAGGAAAGAAAAATTTGGAAGCTTTTTTGTATTGTGTTAAGAAAAACTCAACTTTTAGATTTTTCCCTTCAAGCAAAACACTTTAGTGAGTTATAGAAATATCTACATGTATTCTAGCCAATTTTATAAGTTGCCATATTAGATTACTACATTAGATATCAGTAGTAGAGAGAAACTTATTAAATGAAAACAGTGTATTTTAGGCTTCATTTGTATTTAGCCAGAAACCATGAAATTAGTTACTGTATTTTAACTACTGTATTAGGAATTAGCTGTTTGTATTTTCAAGGGCCCACTTAGTGTTTGTTCTGACTGGGATAGTATAAATTTAGAATTTAGAACTGGAAGGAACCTTAATGATCATCATCTTATCCAGTCCCCTTATTTTATAGAAGAAACCAAGTGGATTCCTTTAAAAAAAAACAAAATTGAATTATAGTATATTTTTATATACATAGATTCATGGCAAAATTTAAATGACCAGGTAATAGATGGGAGAGGGGAGAAAGAGAATAGGGCTTCGCTGTTAATGAGAGAAAGAAAAGGAAAACAACTATGAACTTTATGCATTGTTTGTCATAAAATACTTTCATGCTTAATGGTTTATAGAGAGGCCCTTTTGTACTTTCCACTTTTGCCATTTGGGGATTATAGTTCTTGGTGATATATCTGGTACATCCTGTAGTTTTTGAAAGTATGTCAAATACATCTGGAAATTGCGACTCATTCATAAATTATCGGCATGATTTGTATATGATTGGGTTCCAGAAGAAAGGATATATCCATTAAAACCAGAGGGTTTAATAACTTAGAAACCTGTAAAATTCAGTATGCCTTGGAATTGAGCTATAAGAAGGCAATTGTGAAAAGAAATACCTGCACTGAATTACTAAATCACTGTGTTCTAATTGCATATTAGGAATAAAAAAGTCCATTGAAGCTTTTTTTATTGTTATTTTTAGATCTGCCCACATCAACATCTAGAGAGGGAGCACTGCTTAACAACAATAATTCTTCCATTTTACTTGTAAGTGACTTTTATAAATGTGTTTATTGTAAAATAGAAGGAGCTTAAATATTTGAATAAGTTTTTAAACACACTGGTGTTTGTTTATGATGTGGATAATGTTAAAATAACTTTCTTTGGGGATTTTTGTAGTAAACTCTTCAAGTGTGGGATATGCCTATCATAATTGAATTACGTACTTTACTAGACAGAATTGTTTAAACATACACTTTAAAAATACATAAGGATTTTGCTATTGATATAAAATATACTTTATTTTAAAGAGAGAATGTAAAAGTTAAATGAAATAATTGTTCTTTAAAAAGAAACCAAAAAATTCCAAACCCCTAGAAATGGGAGTTTGAAATCTAATTTTATACATTTAAGGGGCTTAGTAGTAGTTCAGCATGAAGCATTAACAAATGCACTATTTATAGGGAATTTGTTTTATTTTGGTGTTTTTTGCAGTGATATTGAAACTATAAGTTGGTGACAACATATCCTTAAATCCTTTATTTCTGTCACAGATGAATGGACCAACTAGTTTGTTTGCTTCTGAGAGTTTCCTGGGAATTTCAAGTCAACCTAGAAATGATTTTGGAAATGTTTTTAATAGTGGGTCTCCTAAAATAACTTCAACTGTAGCTGGAAGAAATCCACTTGAAGGAACTCATGAATTACGGCAAGCGTGTCAGCTCTGCTTTTTAAAATCAGGTAAGGATCAGACTGTGGAAGAGATTGTATTTTCTTGGATAAATTAAAACTTGCTGTTGAAAACTGAGTTGATTTGATAAATACATAGTACAAAGCACTGAAAATGCATTCTCCATAGTTAACAGTGACCCTTTAATTTCCAAATTCAATGACTTTTTTTTGTCTGTCCTCATTCTACTTGACCTCCCTGTCCTTTGACACTATTGATCACTCTTTTTTTTTTTTTTTTTTTTTTTTTTTTTTTTGGTTACTCTGTTTTTCTTGATACTTTTATCTTTAATTTTTTTTTTTTTTTTTTTTTTTTTTTTTTTGATACTACTCTGTCCTGGTCCTCCTCCTACCTATCATAGACTATTTCTTTTTAGTTTCTTTTCCTTGGTTTTCATCCAGTTCAGGACCTCTAATACTAGTCCCACGGTTCTGTCATGGATCCTCTTCTATACCATTTCATTTGGTAATCTCATCAATTCCTGTGAACTTAATTCACCTTAATGAAGATGATTCTCAGATCCACTTTTCCTGCCCCAGTCTCTATTGACCAATTTAGATTCTCCAAACTGCCTTTCAGACATCTCAAGCTGGATATTTAGTACACATCTTAAATTCAACTTGTCCAAAGCAGAAATAATTATCTTTTCTTCTATTCCTTCTAACTTTCCTATTACAAAAGAGAATAGCACCATTCTTAAAGTCTCAGACTGGTGACCTGGCTGTCATCATTGACTCCTCATTATCTCTCCCTGTTTCCAATCTTTTATAAAGGCTTGTTGATTTTATCTTTGCAATATCTCCTAACTGTGCCTCTTTCTCTCCTGTGACATTGCTATCACTCCGTTCCATGCTACTGCTACGTCTGCTGTTCAAGTCTTTCTCCCCCCATTCCAGTACATCCTCCATTCAGCTACCAAAATGATTTTCCCAAAGTGTAGGTCTGCCTGCTCATTGGCTCCAATGGCTCTTTTTGCCTCTAGGGTCAAATATAAAATCCTCTCTTTGGCATTCAAAACTCTTCTTAATGTAGACTCCCTTATGCTTTTATTCTTCCTGTACCATAGTCACAAACTTTTCAGTATAGTGATACTGCCGTTTTTGCTGTTTCATGAAGAAGACATGTCATTTCCTGCTCTGAGCATTTTTGATGGCTGTCTCCCATGCCTATAATGCTCTCCTTTGTCAACTCATTCTCCAAATTTCTCTAGCTTTTTTCCAAGCCCCAATTAAAATCCCATGTTTTACAGGAAACTTTGTTCACTGCTTCTCAATTCTAATGCTTTCCCATTTTTCCTGAACATAGCTTGTTTGTGCATATTTGTTTGCTTGCTGCCCCAGATATTAAACTTCTTGAGTGGCAGGACTGTCTTTTACCTCTTTTTGTATCCTGAACCCTTAGCTAATAAATGTTTATTGATTGACTGTAGAATAATTTGTAATAACCAGTAATCTTTTCATGCCAAATGTTTATTGTATTTTTTTCAAATCAATTCTAGATAATTACTAGGCTTTTTGACTGAAACAACCATTATTTACTTTCATCTTTAAGTCTTCTTTACTTTGGCTTTTTTGTTTTAATCTGAGTTTGAGATGCTAGCTGTGAAAATTACTGTTTTTATTTGATAAAATATATATATATATATATATATATATATATATATATATATATATATATATATTGTTCTTTGTTTAAGCACTGTCAAAGTATCTCTTATTTTGAAATGCTTTTTATTTTAGATATATCAGTTTTTTGTTTTTTTTTTTTTGTTTTTTCCCCTGAGGCTGGGGTTAAGTAACTTACCTAGGGTCACACAGCTAGGAAGTGTTAAGTATCTGAGACCAGATTTGAACTCGGGTCCTCCTGAATTCAAAGCTGGTGCTCTATCCACTGTGCCACCTAGCTGCCCCCTAGATATATCAGTGATCCAATATTTGTTAAGTTCATCATGTCTAGCATGATAGAAATTTTAGGGAGGAAAGAACAAAAGTAAAACAGTCCTTACTCCTAAAGAGCTTATATTCTCTCAGGAGTGGTGTATGTGTGTGTGTGTGTGTGTGTGTGTGTGTGTGTGTGTGTGTGTGTTCAAAATATTTACAAATAAAAGCAAGATAATTTGGAACCTGTAATCAGGAAAGGCTTCATGTAGAAGGAAACACTTCAGCTGAAAGTTGAAGAAAGTTAGGGATCCTAAGAGTTGGAAGTGAGGAAGGAGTGCATTCCAGGTTTGGAAGAAAGACTGTACTAAGCCAGAAATGGGGGGGGGGGGGTGTATTGGTGTTTGTAATGAAGTTCAGAAAGGTAGTATTAACTAGAGCAAAACTGGAAACGTAGGTTGAGGCAAGGTTTTGAGTATCTTTAAATACCAAACAGGGGACTTTATATTTGACACGGGAGGCAATGGGAAGCCATTTGGGTTGATTTATTATCGGTCATATGGTTATTCCAAAACTTTAAGAAATTCACTTCAGTAGCTCTGTAGAAGATGAATTAGAGTGCCACAGCTATAAAGAAGAGAGATCACTTAGGAAACTATAACAATAGTGATGAGGTGTGGTAATTTATGTGTGTACAGAAAAGGGGATGGATCCAAGAGAAGCTGTGTGGGTAGAAACAAAAATATTTGGGAGCTCATTGTACATATACAGTGAGAAATTGAAGATAATGTCAAGATTGTGAGTTTGGGTGACCAGAAAGATGGTAGAAGATAGAAATAGCGAAATTTAGAAGATGGTACAATTTGCAAAAATGATTTGAGTTGTTTTGGCCATGTCAATGCTTACTAAGATCCAATAGGTAGTTGGAGATGTGCAGTTGAAATTCAGGAGAGAAATTTGGTCTGGATGTGTGTATGTGTGTGTGTGCACACTCACATATGTGCACATAAATTTTGTAATCATATAGAGATAAACTTTATGATAGCTGATGAAAACACTAAATGAATGCTAAATGGAGAGAAAAGAAAGAAAAAAGAGCTTATGACAGACATATGCTAATTGTATGTCAAACCATACAAAATAAAAACAAAGTAATTGTGGCAGGCACTAGCAATTGAAGGTATGTCATCAGAATAGGTTTCATTGTAGACAGTAGTACTGGAATTGGGACTTCAAGGAAGCTAGAGATTCCAGGTATGGTGAAAAGTCTGCAGTATAAAAGGATATGTCCACAGTGGGGTGCAACATGAGTGATATAGTAAAAGGCCCTTCATAGGACTGTCAGTAAGGTGAAAGGAGAATTGAGAAATACTGTTATGAACATTTAGAGAAGAGAATGATCAACAAGATTGAATGCTGTGGAAAGTTTGAGACAGATGAAGATTTGGGAAAAAAAAAGTCATATTTGGCATATATAAAACGAGAATGATGTCCCTAGTTATTTTAAAATAAAAAATAATGTAAAAAGCAGTCTAGGCACTAAAGGGCAGTCCTGGATATATAACTGGTCTCTTGTCATAACCATATTACATAATGTTTTGAACTTCTTTTCTCTACATTTTTCTGGAATAAGTTGATATAGTGACTATCTTTCCTGAATTGGAAGTTTTAATCACCAAGAAAAAAATGGGTAGATGATATTTTATTTTATTTGTCCCTTATTGTATTATATCAAATGTGTGAATTACTTGTTAATTTTTCATTTCATAGGATCATATATTTAGAGCTAGAAGGGACCTGAAAGGCCATCTACATCTAGTCCAGCCTCCTTCATTTTACAGATGAGGAAACTGAGGCCCAGAAGAGTTTAAGTGACTTGCTGAAGTTCATATAGTAAGTGGTAGTGCAGGATTTATGGCTAGATTATGAAGTGCCGATCAGCAAATTTACCTTGTTTAAAGAAGTGAATTTGAAGTGATATGAGCAGAATTTTAAAATATACTTTGATAATGTTCCATAATCCAGTCTAATACAGACATATCACTTGAAAGAATTATTTTACCAAAGTTTTGTACCAGATCTAGTTTCATAGCCATTGTACAAAATATAATCCATATTGTTCATAATCAAATTTAAGACCTATGTGACAGTTTTCAAATTTAGTTTTTTTAATCATCTAACAAAAACTTTGTTTTTTCTCCTTTCCACCTTCTTTGCCCTTCAATCCCTCTATCAAAAACTCTTGTAACAAATATGCACAATCTAGTAAAATGAATTCTCATCATTTTCCCAAAATGCCTCAATCTGTATCATTATTCATTGACACCTTTGTCAGAAGATGGGTAGCATATTTCATCTTGTTTCCTCTAGAATTGTTAGTAACAATGTGCCCATTTTCCTATTTTCATAAAGTTTAAACTCAATCTGTGAACTAAGTTAATGTGAAAAGCACTTGTGCACTTTGCCAATAACCTGATAAATTAAGAATTTTAACAATAGGTTGATCATATCAGTTGATTCACATATTTGGCAAGTTCAGTGAAAATATCAAAATTTGGTTGAATTTGAATTGAATTCAGAATAGTTCATTTAAAATACTTGCACTGTCCGTGTACTTTTTTTTTTTTTTTTTTTTTTTTTTTTTTAAACTTTAGAGAGTAGATCTTTTTATAGAAACCTTTTCTAATAGTATATATTTTGGTTATGTTTTAATGACATACTTCTCATACTTCTCTAGTATGCTGTGTTTAGGAATAAAATGAAAGGATTAGAATGTTGAATTGTTTACTTCATCTATATGAATATGAATTCTTTTGATCTAATTCAGCAAACATTGATTAGCTGTCTGTTATATACAATTCATTATGTTGGGCCCTGGGCAAAGGCACAAAGGTTAGGTAAATCAACTTCTTGCCCTCATGGATCTTACCACCTACCAGGTGCTTATGACCCTTAATTACTTTATATGGTAGTTATTCCATCATGTGTTTATTAATAAGTAAACACGTGGATTCTGATGTGAATATGACAATAACTGGAGAAATTAGAAAAACAGCGCTGGCAGAGCTGGCATTTGACTTGGGTTTTAAAGGAGAATGGTTAAAAATAAAAGTTAGATTCTTATCCTGGGATCTGTGAATTTATCCCAAAAATTGGTAATTGTGTATCAGTATAATTTTGTATTATCCTTTGTAAATAGTATGTGTTTTATTTTATGCATTTAAAAACATTTACTAGACTGCTAATAGGGCCCATGACACATTAAAGGTTAAGTAATCCTCTATTAGGCTGAGAGTGGGAGATTAAAACAAAAGTACAGTCAGGAAAATGCAGGCTGTTTTAGTATGGGGATCAGGTGTTTTAGTTTTACTGGAACATGGAAAGGAAATAATTATAAAGAAGTCTAAAAATTCATGGTGCTATCAGACTGAGAAAAAAATTGATTGCCAAGCTAAGAAATTTATATTCACTTGGCAGGCAATAAGAAGCCATTGTAGGGATTTGAGCTGAGGAATTACATAACCAGATAATGGATGAATTGAGGAAGCCTATTTGTTAAAGAAAAGCATAAAAAAGTGGATAGAGAAGCGGGAGGTTCTTAGTAGAGAATATTTAATATACAGTTATGATTTTACATAGCAGTTTTTTTTTTTTGTTTAGAGGGATATCTGGAAACAAAAAGATGCCATTTAACTTCATTTTATTTATTTTTTTAGGAAGAGTAAGCAAGTAAGCATCAGGGTGACAGCACCTCCAGGGGTCCTGTCAGGTACTGATAATGGTCTAATAATTTAATTTTTACCCTTAGTATGTATACTGTGAAAGAGAATTACAGAGTAAAATATGCCTCCCCAAGCCCAGAGGAAAAAGCAAGTGAGTAGCAGCTTGGTGAGGATCAAGTAAAGGGAGCTGTGTGGCACCAGAATTGAGCAGAGAGAAAAGTGACAAGTACACTGTGAGAATATATTTAGGAAACAGAATCCAAATTAAGAGTAGAAGGTGATTGGTTCTAAGCAATCAGGGACTATATTTAAGAAGTTTTGTGAATACTTTCTTATGTCATTGATATAAGATATTGTTTTTTATCAAAATAAGATTATACTTAGATCTTTCTCCAAAAGAATATTGAAAATAAAACACAAACTATCCTTGTTTAAAACAGGCTGTGGGAAATGCAATGTAATTGAAGAAAATTAAAAGGATTATTAAAATAATTGAGATGGTGGTACTATTGTGTAAAGACAAACTTGGATTCTTAGATAACAGATTCATATTGAACCTTATTTTTAAAATTTTTGAGTTTTATAAACCATGAACATTTAAATTGGTTCTTTCCTTATACAGAAGATGGAATGATAGAATGATGTCTGGTATAATCTAATATATATTTACATTGTGACACTTTAGCATGAGAGCTGTTTTTTTTTGTTTGTTTGTTTGTTTTTTAAATTTGGGTATTTTCAGTGAGAATTTCATAATTCATATGAATTCTGCTTTCATATCATCTTGTGATTGCAACTGGCTTAAAACATTTATGTTTTATATTTTTTTTGTTTCTTTAGGTCCTAAATTAATGGATTATACCTACCTTCCTACTTTAGATCATAAATGTAAGAAGGACATTTTAATTGGTAGAATAAAGAATGTTGAAGATAAATCATGGAAAAAAATACGTCCACGACCAACAAAGACAAATTATGAAGGGCCTTATTATATATGTAAAGGTATTTTATTAAGTTAATATTATTCATTTAGCTGAATAAAGATAAGTATTCAGTTATTGATGAAAATTAAAAGCAGCTGTGAAGTAGTACAGATAGGAAGACCTGTTCAAGTTTAGCTTATTACCTGTGACTGGAGCTAAATTCATTTAGCGTCATTGACATGATTGAGGCATTGGTGAAATAGTAGCTTTGAGACCTTTGTTGTCCATTATTTAGAGACGAACACTCCTTTCAGAGTGTTTATTTCAGATATAACTTTTGCTTATTAGATCTCTTGAAATGTATTGTTCCTTCATATCAAATAACCCTAAATAACTATTTGCTTAGGACCAGCAAGATTTAGGCTTATAGAGGCTTTCTTCTGTGACTTAACTTAAAATGTAAAAACTTGATTCTATTATAGACAGCATTTTTTTTTTTTTTTTTTTTTTTACTGAGGCAATTGGGGTTAAATGACTTGCTTAGAGTCACACAGCTAGGAAGTGTTAAGTGTCTGAGACATATTTGAACTCAGGTCCTCCTGTTTTAAGGGCTGGTGCTCTAACCACTATACTACCCAGCTGCCCCCATGGATAGCATTTTTAAAAACTTGTTAAAATCATGCCTAAAGAAGTGTGTGTACATGTACTATTCCATAAAGTTAAAAGGATATTGATGTTGTATTGGAAGTTCATCCTAAATTATGTTAAACTTTATAAGTTGTTTTTTTAAAACTTGACAAAATGCCTTAAGTTCTTTAAATTCAATAGATGTTGCTGCTGAGGAAGAGTGTAGATATCCAGGTCACTGCACTTTTGCCTATTGCCAAGAAGAGATTGATGTGTGGACACTGGAACGAAAAGGTGCATTTAGTCGAGAGGCTCTTTTTGGTGGCAGTGGAAAGATAAATTTCACAGTGTTCAAACTTCTTCAAGAACATCATGGAGAATTTATATTCCTTTGTGAGGTACATTTTCCAAGTTTTTCTTCTGCTGACTTTGATTAGCTTTTTGGCAGTCATCAGTTTAAAATGCACATTTTCTTTGCAAGCTTTTATGAAATTGAATCTTTCTTTAAAAAAAACAACTTTATTTTGAATGGAAAAATTAGTGAATGTCTACTGTGAGTCATTAGAAATACTGTAATGATAGAAAAAAATTCTAAGTAGTTTTATATTTTATCTTTATGATAAACCTTACTATCTTATCTGTTTCAGAAATGTTTTGATCATAAGCCTCGAATAATAAGCAGGAGAAACAAAGACGTTTCTTCTTCTTGCTCTCATCCAGTTACAAAGCATGAATTTGATGACAACAAGTATGTTGCTAGTTTTTCTTCTCATTTCTATCATGGAAAAGTAGAAAAGTTTCTTTGCTAATACTAAATAGGAGCAGTGATATTGTCATTTTTTTTGTTCTTCTTTGGCATTATTTTGAAAAATAGTCAATAGAAA
Source organism: Sminthopsis crassicaudata (assembly GCF_048593235.1). Taxonomy (NCBI): domain Eukaryota; kingdom Metazoa; phylum Chordata; class Mammalia; order Dasyuromorphia; family Dasyuridae; genus Sminthopsis; species Sminthopsis crassicaudata. The sequence continues at coordinate 432,694,925 of NC_133617.1, read as the reverse complement.
GGAATTTTTAGGGGCCTTTCCAGGTGAAGAAAAAAATTAAAGTGATATTTTATTACTGCAAAAAAATCTTGTTATAAATATAAGAAGTGGGATATATACTGTGAGTCAGATCACATTCTTTAACCTAATTATTGTATAATATGAAAACATATGACAGATTACTTCTAACTGTTTAACAAATAATATAAATAATAAGAGGTTCATCAATTTTTAAGGTTACTATTTATTTTTATATGACTTAAAATATATTTTCAATAAAGATCTTTAATTTTGTTGATTTTTTTTCAAATATATACTTTTGTAAAAATTGAAATATTGTCTCCATTTTCACTCCAGATGCCTTGTTCACATTTTACGAGAAACTTCAGTTAAGTATTCTAAAATCCGTGCTTTCCATAGTCAGTGTCAACTTGATCTGTGTCGGCATGAAGTTCGCTATGGCTGTCTAAGGGAAGATGAGTGTTACTATGCACACAGTCTTGTGGAATTAAAAGTCTGGATAATACAAAAAGAAACAGGTGAGTTAGAACTGGAAATGTGCTTCACTAGAAACAGTAAGGGAGCCTTATAAAGCATAACTGTATACTTGTAGCTTAAAATTTAAGAACTGTGAAAGCTGTCATTAAGATAAGGTTAGTATACCTTGGGTTAACTTAAAATTTTTTTTCTTTTTGCATTGAGCCTGATTTAAAGTTGTTGCTACAAATTAGTTTAATATCCATTTCTTGGAAGGAAACGTTTCTTAGGAATTCAGAATGATTGTTGTTTTTCCTCCAAATACCTTATCCATTTAGCATTAGATAAAGAAGTAAATTTAATTGAACATTTAGTTGGTGTTGATATATTGGATTTCTGTTGTAACAGAAAAATGGGGTTATTATGGAAATAATTAAAATGTAGGCTTTTGTACTTCCTAGGTATAACACATGATGCCATTGCTCAGGAATCTAAGCAATATTGGCAAAACGTGGAAGCAAAAGCACATGGAGCACAGGTATTTTCATTTGAATGCTCTGCATTTGACATCCTATTTGGGACTAATATGACAAATCATTTAAGTTGGATTCAGTATAGGATAAAAGGAGAGACAGGATGGAAAGAGCATTGACTTTGGAGTTGGCAGGACTTGCCTCTTCTGATGCTTACTACCTGTGTGATCTTGGGCAATGAACGAATGAATGAGGAATCATTTTTTAGCACTTACTATTTACTAATAAGCAGGGGACATAGAAATACATGCAAACAAGGCAGTTTCTTGGGGAAGAATATTTGTAAGAAAACTAGAGTTGGAAAAGTAGGCAGCAAATTGTTAGGAAGGACTGCAGGTAGTAATTTCCTCATTTGTAAAATGTGGCAGTGGGACAAGATAGTTTGCATTATCCATCTGGCTCTGGAGCTAGATGCACATCCTGCATATGGTACCATTCTATTTCATATTTAAGTCAGGTCAAAAAACTCACGTGAAAAATGATGTTTTTAGTTCATTATCAGAGTATTTTTTTGAACATTTGCTTCTGTTTGTTGCATTGGTAGTTACTGCAATAGTTATATTTCCTTATACATGCCACTACATTTTCTGTACCTCGGAGATGTGGGAAAGAATTGTAACTTTGCTTTCTTTGGAAATTGATTTTACTTTGATAATAGGCAGCTAGGTAGCAGTGGTTAGATTGTTGGATCTGGAGCCAGGACGACTTAAAATCTAGTCTTATTAAATTAGTAGTTATATAGCTTTGGGAAAGTCATATAAATTCTTTGCTTTAATTTCTTTAATTGTAAAATGGATACAATAGCATCTATCTCTCAGGATTGCTGTAAAGACAAAATGAAAAAATATTTATCAAGTGCTTAGCACAAGGTCTGGGATAAAGTAGGTACTAGATAAATACTAGCCATTTTTACTGATTATTATTATTATTATATAGAGTTTTGTCATAGCTAAACATTTTTCTTTATTTTAGAGTGAGTTATAGATGTTATCAAAATTATTTAAAACAAATGCATTATTTAGTTTGCATGTATTCATAATTGTACTTTTTTGATTTGGGGAAAAATCTTGATGGATTTTCTATAATTTTGCTCTTGTTTTTTTCTCATTTAAGGTCCCTGGAAACCAAATAAAATATGGATCTCTTAATTTAAAGATAAAATTTGTATGTGCCCAGTGTTTGAGAAATGGTCAAGTCATCGAACCAGATAAAAACAGAAAATATTGTAGTGCTAAAGCAAGGCATTCGTAAGTAACATGAACAAAGCACATGTCAGTTTTATTATTATCCTCTTTATAGGTTGGAAGATATGTTAAGAAATTATACATTATACAGCTACAATATAGAAAGAAAAGTTAAAGCATGGAAGAGGGCAAGGGGAAAATAATTTAGGAAGTCAGAAGCAAAGAATTTTTAGAATTATCACTTTAAAATTCTTAAATTTGATTTTTTTGAGACTAATCTTTGTTTTTTCTTTAATTTTAAATGCAACAGCAAAAGTTTTAATGTAAATATCAGTATAAAATGAGGTATTATTGCTAACATTTTGAAATAAAATATCTTATGGTCCTTGAGGTACAAACTTTGTATCTATTTCTATATGTTGTACCTATTGCCAGTGTGTCTTTGTTTTTCTGAACTCCATTTTTCTTAGGTGGACCAAAGACCGTCGAGCGATGAGAGTGATGTCTAATGAACGTAAGAAGTGGATGAACATCCGTCCTCTTCCCACAAAGAAACAAATGCCTTTACAGTTTGATGTACATACGTAATTTTTAAGCCACTTTTTTTTTATTAGGCACCTCAAATAATTGCAAAATGACATTAGAGGGAAACAAACCTTTTGTTATTAGTGAATTTACAGTGAAATTGAAAATATTTGTTCTATGATATTAAAAAATGTCTTTAATATCTTAAATGTTAAAAATAGCTTAATTTAATAAGTAATATTTATATTTTCATAAAGTATACTTTGACATCATATTTGGTAACAATCAAGCCACTGGCTGAAAAAATTATCTTGGTTAGTAACCTACAAATAACTCTTAAGATGTGTATAAGAACATTTTGTTTCCTTTATAAAGAAGCAGCATAGTATAAGTAAGACTGGCCTCAGGCTTGGTTTCAAGTTCTTTGTTTGTCGCACTGGCTATGTGACCATGAGCAAGTCACTTAACTTCTCAGTGCCCCAGGTAAACTGATATTATAGATTTGTACCTATCCACTTCTCCCTAGCTTTCTCCCTTTCTCTCCCTACCTCCCCCAGTTATGCAAAAAACAAATTTTTGAGGGGGATTATTGAGAGAGGCAGTATAACATAGTGGCTGGAGAGCTCAGCTTACAAATCATGACATCTTCTATGTACCCCAGTTAGCTATCTGCAAAATTGGTAGAGAATTTTTTCACTGTGAGTTCACTATAACAATGAAGTCTCAGGTCTGGTTCCCTCTCTTTGACTTATGCTCCCCATCAAAGAAAGACAGATGGAAAGAAATATAAAAGTTTTGGAGGCAAAGTTATCAGATAGCCTTCCCATATTAACTGGCTAACTTGCTAAGAGATACTGCACATTAAGACTTTGCAACTTATCCTTTGTGTTTTGTGTTATTATTATTATTTTTTTAAATTTCAAACATAGTTATCTAAAAACTATTATAAAGAGAAAACCAGATTGGTCTAAATAGAACTACTTTAATATTTCATTCAGATTATTGCTACTTTCAACCTAAAAACTCTTTTAAGATCTTATTCTTTGTTGTTTTAATGCACCAATGCTGTATCTTTTAGATAAGAACTATTTGTCTTTAGGATATTAAAAAAATTTTTTTCTTTTGGCAGGATAGTCAAAATCAGATTTCAAGTATTGTTTATGATTAAATTTGGCTATTTGAGATGTATATTTTTTAATCTAACAAGATTAAGCATGATCCGATTTTGTCACAATCTATGTAGATTAGAAAATAATTTCTAGTAATAAAAGAGGAATATTGTTTGTCAGAAGAGAGTATGAGAAAATTTACTGTGGATTAAGATGTTATCTGTAGGATTGTAGGTTCATAATTTACATTTGAAAGGGAACTTGGAAATCATCTAATACAACACCTTCATTTTATCAATGAGCAACCTGGACCCATCAACTTTAGAAGGGTTAAGGAACTTGCCTAATATCAGGTAGATGATAGTGTACCTTCACCTGTTATTTGAACCCAGGTCTTCTAACTCCAAATGCAGTGCCCTCTCTGTGTCACCACGCTGCACACAAATCTCAATTTAGTTTGGAAGTAGCAAGAACTGTTCAGGTAGTACAGATGAAGTGGAGATTTTGTTAGCAAACTAAGCTGTAGTCTTTGTTTAAATAGTCCATAGATGTTTAAAAAGATATAGAATAATTTCATTTTATAGAACTGAAGTTCTGCAAAATTTATACTTTGCAGATTTTGATATGAATCATTTTTCATTGTAAATCAAAAATTTAGATTTTTATCGAGTTTTTTTGGTGTTTTACCTAGAACTAATCTATGTCTATAGCCACCTTATGAATGACTGCTGAATTAATGAACATTGGCAGTTTGAGATATTCACTGAATTATACTTAAGTGTGGTAGGAAAAATCCTAAACATTTGCTTGTATTTAATAGTTATCCCATAGCTATTATCCTTTTTAAGCAAAAAAAAAAAAAAAAAAAGTTCTTTAATAGGACTTATAACTGTCTTAAGTTCCTATGATAACTAATTGGAAGACTAGTTACTCTTAATCTTAGGAAGGTGTTCCCTCATCCCACATTTATTACTAATCTTTCCTTCTTGTATAATTAACAGAAGGTTCACCATTCCAATTGGAATAGAAATAATTCTGTTTGTGTATGTATGTGTTCATAGACACAAATACATAATATACTAGTATGTGTGTATATGTATATGTAGAAATATAATGTGTGTAAATAATGAAAATTATTTACATATGTGTTTATACATACACAATTATGATAAAACAGTACATTATAGTTCAAAGTCTGATCTTTTTGTATATACATTTTGATTTATTTTATTAATCAGATACATCTATTATTAGAGGTTATAGAATTGAATGTCTTATCTGCCTGGCTGTATAACAAAGGAAAAGAGAGATAAGACAAGTGGACAGATGTTAAAAGCACACTTGTATTTGTCACCATGTTCTGTCTCTTTTAGACACAATCTATGGCAAGAGGTGTTGAAAGGCAGTTTATCTTTAGTGGTACTCTGTTACAGAAGGGCTTGAAGTTAATTAACTTGTTTTCTCCTATACTATGGACTTGTTCAATTTCAGTCCATAATCGTTGAGGTAATTAAGTTTGTAAGTGACCAGTGTATAGTCTTCAATGACAGAAATATGGCTAATAATACCTTGTCTGCAGGAAGGTAGGAGATTGAACTGATTGCTTGAGGGCCTGTCCAACTCTACTTAATATTTACTTAGAACTCTTTATTTATTCCTCTGAATATCACCATATTTGGAGTGCTTTTTTTTTTCCTCTTTGTTATTCTTGGTAATCTCAAAAACAAATTATTAAAACATATTTCTTTGTGGCATCTGACCATTTTGCTTTATTTATAACCAATTACAGAATATAATATGGCACATGAAAATGATGTTACTCTGCATGGAAAAGTAATTTTTTTTCCTGTTGAATAATGTGTCCATTTAACTATTACTTATTAATTGCCCTTGATTCAAATGAGTGGACACATAGAGTTAAGAGTTTGAATACTGAAAGCACTTTTAAAATTCCATATAAGCAGTAATATATTTTAAAAATTACATAGGTTAATAATACATAGATAAATAATGATGTGGATCTGATGTTACTCAAATAAAATATAAATTGGCATAAACTGAACCAGTAGTTGTACTGGAGTATATGATATAGAAAAATGACTACAGTTATTTGATAGAGATTTAATACAGGTTTTTAAATAATGCCAAATGTTTTCTTGTTTCTTGGCAGACATGATTCTAAGGCAAGTCTTTAGATTTGTACCTATCAGTATAACACCTATATTTTCTACAAAATAACAGGAAATGGCATTATAGGAAAGCTGTAATGTCCTAATTAATGTAATAATTATCTTCAGATAATGTACATCTAGTGAGATAGAGGTAATCTGCTATCATTTTAAGTAAGTTAATGGTAAGGGTTTAGTGATGTCTTATTATTTAGTAATTTTGGGGATAGTATGTATATTTAATATTTCTTCAATACCCCGATATATCCAGTTTATATACTAACAAGCTGAATCTTCTCATTTTTCAAATAAAAGTCCAAAAAGTTGTTTGTCCTAAATTGGAGACTTGGAACTATAAAACCCAAAAGACCAGATTGTATTAATTGTTAAAGTGATCTGCTATGTGGAAAACTAAAACAACAAATTTGAGTATTTAAATATTTGTATGTAAGAATAAGGTCTTCCGTTTATGACAGTTTCTTTTAAAAAGCTGGAGACTTAGGGCAGCTAGGTGGCGCAGTGGATAGAGCACCAGCCCTAAAGTCAGGAGGACCTGAGTTCAAATGTGACCTCAGCCACTTAACACTTCCTAGCTGTGTGACCTTGGGCAAGTCACTTAACCCCAATTGCTTTAGCCAAAAAAAAAAAAAAAAAAAAAAAAAGAAGCTGGAGACTTAATTGTATATTTTAGATTACTATTTAAAGTAAAAACTTCATCTAAAAATTTTTATTTTTAAAATGTTATTTCTCATTCTTGAGTAAAATATAGTCATTCTATTCTTATTAAATGTAAAAAATTAAGTAGTTTCACTTAAAGCTTTAAACTTCAGGCTTAAGGAATATTTTTTCTTTCATATAGTTGTGCAATCATATTGCCTCTGGCAAGAAATGCCAGTATGTTGGAAATTGTTCATTTGCACATAGTCCTGAGGAGCGAGAAGTTTGGACTTATATGAAAGAGAATGGAAGTGAGTAAAAATGAATTTTTTTCTTAAATTTGACCTTAGAATTAAGTTTTCATTTCATCTGAGTTTTTCTCCTCTTTATAATGTTGTTGTTTATTTTCTTTTACATATAGCAAGTTACTCTTGGTTTTTTTTTTTTTTTCCAACTATTTTTTTTTTTTCTTGTGAGGTCATACATTAAAGGCATTAGTGAAACTCACTATCTAAATGATACCTGCAGTGATTTTTTCAGTAAATCAAGGGATCTAATATATTTTGTAAACTTTGAATTTTTATATATAGGGTTTCTTAAATCAATGCATTCTTTTAATATATCAAGCTAAGTTTTTTAAAGATATCATTTGTCTCTAATAGTCACAATTTAGTTTTCATAGTTAAATTTAGCATATTTACTAAGTACTTATAAAGACATTGTGTTAAGCCCTGATACAGTGCCAAAAAGCGATCCTTCTCTTGGGGATAAGAATGAGAGAAATATTTGAATATTTAACTAATGTAATACTTGATGTAATTAAGTTGCAACAATGAGGTACATTGAATCATTAAGAAGAAGAAATAAGTGGATAGAATTATATTCAATACTAGAGATCAGCAGTCTATAGGCCATCATGTTCACCTCACTTAACAAATATTAACTATTCCATTTATAACTTTCTGAAGGCAAGAAAGTATTGAAATCGTACCACCTTTTTTTGTAGTAGAAAGTGCATTCTTATCTCTCTCGTGCTTATAAGTATTTACTGAGTAATTGAAGACAGAAATAGAATTCTAGATCTCATAAAAGAAAGACCTTTCTTCATATATTTAAGTAAATCTTATAATACTTTTCTGTTTTTGAGAAAAGAAAAAAAAAACTATTCTCAGGTTGCCTATGGGCAGTTAGGTGTTGAAGTGGATAGAGCACAAGACCTTAAGTCAGCAAAATCTGAGTTCAAATATGGTCTCAGACACTAGTTCTGTGACCCTGGACAAGTCACTTGACATGTATTTGCCTAAGTTCATCTATAAAAGAGGGACATACCAGAAAAGAAAATGGCAAATTATTTAGCATCTTTGCTAAGAAAATCACATACACAAGTCTTTGGAGTCATGTAGAGTCGAACACAGCTGAACCACTGAACAGCAATAAGAATGACTTCATGAAACTATCAACTCATCACCAGATTGTATAGCATTTGGCAATAATACCAAATATATGCATTTTTACCAGAGAAAGCAACTCTCAGCTACTATCCAAGATCATTATTCTTGGCAATATTACTTTCATATGCATTCTAGCTTTTGGTCTCTTGTAGGAGTATGTTTGATTCTAGGATTTCAGGCAAATTAAAAATCTTGATCATAATTGTAATCTTTATGAGTAAAGTAACAAATTTCAAACCATCCATGTTAAGTAAATTTACAGGAGTATGGTGGTGATAAGACCTTTTAAATTAAAAAAAAAAAAAGCAATATAGACTTGAAATTGTCGCTTAATGGTAATATCTGGTGATATTTTCTGGCTTTAAGACTAATTATAGGAAAGTATCTTGCAAATGCAAATAAAATCCATAACACAGAAAGCTCACTTTTGAAGTTCTGACAGCCTCACATTTAGCCTTTAAACCTTTTTTTTTTTTTTAACTACTTTCTTCTAAAAATTGAATCCATTATCAATTCTTATGCTTTTCTATTTTCATATGCTTATGCTTAAAGTTGCATGTATTTCCACTGTTGTCTGATGACTGTTTTTTTTTTTTTTTTTCCCAGTACAAGATATGGAGCAATTTTATGATATTTGGCTCAAGAGTCAAAAACCTGAAAAAACTGATGATGTAGCTGGCCAGTCAAATAAGGAAAATGGGAAACAAATTCACATGCCAACAGATTATGCTGAAGTTACTGTAAGAACAACTTAATTATAAACTTTTTAAGTATGTGGGTGGGATCTGATTCTGATTTTATCTGTATAGAAAACTTCTAGTATGACAACTCTTTAACCAATAAAAAATCCTCAGTTAATCTATAACTTAAGAGTCTTAAGAGTGCTACCTGGGGATGTTAAAAGGTGAATGCTTCATCCATGTTCACATCCACAATCATTCTTTTTATCAGAGAAATGACTGAAACCAAGTCTCCTCTCCCTATATTCCCTTATGCCATGCTTCTCTTCGGTGGTACATATATTAAAAAAAACATTCCTTCAACTTAATTATGGCTTCAACTTGTATTTGTATTAGTTTAAAATTGAAATCTAGTGTTAGAGGAATTGGAAGTTGACTTTGGCTTCTAGTACTAATGTAATTATCTCAGTTTCCAATTTCAGGTCAATCACTCTCTGATCCTGAGAGTTTCTTTAATTGTAAAAATGTAGACAAACCGAATGTGTTACATGCCTATGACTTTTCCAGTAAAGTCTTATTAGATGCCACATTGTAGCAAGGAAGTAACCCTAGATTTTCAAAAACTTTGCTTAAAATACACAAACTTGGCAGCTGGAAAGTGTTCAAACATGGGTCCAATAATGACTCAGCTAAGAACAATTAAGTTTTCAGAAGCTCATCCTCGGGGAGTTGGCCAAAAGGGGACCATTTTTAAAAAGCCTTTTTAAACACAGAAGGGTTGTTTGTAGCGTGCATCATTGTGTCTGCATTGATAAAAATATAAGTCCTTGAAGCATTGAATTATTAAGGTACTTTAATGATATCTAAAAGGATAAGAGTCAGAAAATCAAATGGTAACAGAAAAGAAATGAGTATGTTTCTAATGCTAAATTTTTCTATTTGAATGCTCTCAAATATGTTATTTGTATATTATACATTTTTAAACGATGTTTTTGCCCATCATAAATTTTTTTCTTATTTTCTTAGAATTTTCCCTTTGTCATTTAGTCTTTCAGAGTAGTATTAATCTTTGTATCTATAATCAATTTAAAGTTTCTTTAGTTATTCTTAAGCTGGCATTTTTATATATATTCCTCCCCTTGTCTTTAGGAAAACATTTTTATTCTAGGGCTTTCTAGATGATTATGGGTAAAAAGTACTTTTAAAGATCTATACTTTTTATCTTTTGTTACTGTCATGGTTTGTTGAGGACTAGGAATTGACTTCCTTTTGTGCAAATAAGTATATTGCTTTTGATTGAATGCTTTCTATCCTATTTTATGTGCTAAATTATTATTATATATAGTTTCTTAGTGACTTTTACTATATGTTGGTTCACACTAGAAAGGGAGGGAGTTAGATATATTTCCATTGGAACTTATTAATCTGTATACAATTAAAGTTCCTAATGTAAGTAGTCTTCCAAACTTGACTGGAGTAGACCAGAGACTGGACTTAAAGGTTTTTGAGAACTTTTTCTTACTTTTTTTGCACATTGTACCTCCTTTTTCAATAGGATCTAATTATTGCTAGTAATTAATTGACCATGTATGTTTTAGAAGTTGAAGATGAAATGTCAAATAACTTTTCAGACATCAAATGATTGGATATGAAATGATTGAATATTCAAGGATATTCAAGGCTTTCTGGAGCATGACTAACTATCATCTTAAGGACTATTTAAGATTTGATAATATATCTTTAGAGCTTTTTCTCAAATTAACACACTTTTTTCTTAATACTTTAAGGAAGGCAGTTTTCTTCAATAAGTTTAACTTTTTAAAAAAGCAGCTTTTATGTTATTATATGTTAATTTTAACTGAGTAATAACTTTTATTATTTTTATGTAAATAGGTAGACTTTCACTGCTGGCTGTGTGGGAAAAATTGTAATAGTGAGAAACAGTGGCAAGGTCACATTTCTTCAGAGAAGCACAAAGAGAAGGTTTTCCACACAGAAGATGACCAATATTGCTGGCAGCACCGTTTCCCAACAGGATATTTTAGTATTTGTGATAGGTATGTAGGTTTTATAATTTTGGACTTGAAAATTATTCATCTCATAATTTCTTTTTTAATTTTTAATTTTTATTTTTTTGTTTTCATATAACTTATCTGAATATATCCTTTTCTTTACAAGAAAGAAAAAAATTAATAAGGGGGGGAAAAGCATTCAGTAAAAATACCAGTGATTAGCTACCATCTGATAACTGATGGGGTTTTCCACATTTATAGTTCCTCAGCACTTTAAAGAAGGGAAGGGAATGCCTTTTTTTTTTTTTTTTCATCTTTTCTGGGCTAAACCTTGTCCATCCCATTCAGTTTTGTTTTCTTTGCATTTATATTGTTAATGGATATATTGTTCTGCTTACTTCATCTAGTACCAGCTCATTTATCTTCCTAGGGTTCTCTGATTTTTTTCATAGTCATCATTTTCAGCAGTATAAAAATGTTCCGTTACATTATTGTACCATAATTTATTTTTCCATTTATGGGAATTTTTTTTCCCATTTGTCTGCTACCAGAAAACAGTGACATTATGAATATTTTGGCATATATGAGTCCTTTCTATATTTGACCATCTCCAGTATATTGTTGAACCATGGGATCCCTTGATAAAAGTGTACGGGCAGTTGTGTCCCTTTTTTTAAAAGCATAATTTCAAATTGCTTTCCAGAATAGTTGGGCCAATTCATAGTTTTTCCAGTAGTATATTAATCAACAAGCATTAATCATGGGCTAGGTAGTAGAGGTACAAAAGATAAAAACAATCACTTAAAGCTTAAGGGGTTTATATTCTGTTACAAAAGACATATAAATATAAATTGGATAAAATCTTTTTATGTGCAGATTATAGGGAAAAAATGAGGCAATTAAATAGAGCTGTAGTTGGAATTTTAAAAAAGGCATCATATAGAAAATGGCACTTGTACTTCATCTTAAATGAAGTTAAGGATTCTGTGAGGCAGAGGTAAGGAGGGAGCTCATTCCAGGCTGGATTGTAAATTTCAGGAAGGATAATGTATATTGAGGCTGAAAACAGATTGGGACCAAATTGTGAAGCGCTTCAAAATCAAAACAAAGGGGTTTCTGTTTGATTCAAAAGGCAACAGGGAACCACTGGAATTTATTGAGTTGAATAAAGCAGTCACACCTAATGCTTAAAGAAGATCATTTTGACAGCTGTGTGAGTCTTTGAGCCATGGAGAACTGTAGGAGTCTATTGTAGCAAAGTTCAGGTGAAAGGAAATGAGGGCCAATTTAAGATGGTAGCTATTTAAGGACAGAGAAGGATTAAATGAAAGAGATGTGGAGGTAGAAACAGCAAGATTTAATGACTCATTAAATATGTGGAGCAATGGATAATGAGGAGTCAGTGATCATGCTGAGATTATGAACCTAAGAGACTGGAATAGTGGTTATCCCTTCCACAGAAATAGAGAGGTTCTATAAATGTGGAGGTTTTGGGGGGAAAGAAGAATTCTGTCTAGACAAATTGAGTTTTAGATGGATTTGGATAATTCATTCTGAAACATCTAATTGGTAATTGCTCATATAGGACTGGATGGAGCTTAGGGGAGAAAGTTAGCCTGGATATATAGATCTATGAGTTATTTGCATAGAAATGCTGATCTCACATATGAGAGCTGATGAGGTCACTAAGAATATAAAATTAGAGACAGAAAAGGAGTGTGCCCTAATCTTTCTTTATCCCCTCTATCATTAAGCATTTAAATTTTTTGTTATTTTGGCTAATTTTCTGGGTATGAGATAACATGTCAGAAGTATTTGTATTTCTTTTTTAGTGGTTTTATTATGTCTTATATGTGGTTGTTAATAGTTTGTGATTTTTGGAGAATTGCTCATATCCTTTGATCACTTATCCATTGATAAATGATCCTTGGCCTTGTATTGGTTCCCTGTAAATCTTTGATATCAAATCCTATCAGAGCTCTTTAATGCAAATGTTTTCTACCCTAGTAACAATTTTTATATCAGTTGCATTGATTTTGTTAATAACAAAGATTTTCAACTTCATATAATTTTAATGATCACCAATATTTAATGAGAAGAAATGATGAATATTAAGAACCTGGGGACATTTATATGAATTGATAGCAAGTGTAGCAGAACTAGCAAAACAGTTTGCACAGTGACAACAACTGTGTAAACAAAACAAAAATCCCAAACTTGAGGGTGTGATTATAGTGACCAACTTTTGCCTGACAGAAGAGTTCAGAAAAATGCTCATCTTTCCCTTTGGAGAAGGGGGAGATTTTGGGTGTGTAACTTCATATATTACATCATGCCTAGTATTTATGTTGGTTGTTTTTCTCAACTGTTTTTACCTCTTCCTTCATTGGTACATGGGATGAAAAGTTGCATGGTGGAAGTGAGAGAGACTATATATTAAAACATGATGTAAACAAGAGTTATTAATTAAGATACCAGGAAATATAAGTAGATTACCTTTTTTTTTTTTTTTTTTTAGTGTATTATTCTCTATCCATGTTTATCTGGATAATTTTTCAGGATAAACATATATATATACACACACATGTATACATAACATGGTGTGCACACATGTGATGTGTGTGTATAAATTAATGTATTTTCTGGGGTGACTGTTTACAATGTCAAAAAGTAGAATCTTCTGGTGGTTGTCATTTTTTCTTCATTCCATAAGGGGACCATGACAGGTGATGCCATGATATGTAAATAAATTGGATTGGAGTGAGGGAGGGCCATGCAAGGTCACCTGCCTTAATCTTCCCTCCAAAGCTATTTGAGATGGCCCAGGATGCGATGAGAGACCTTGGCCTTTTTAAGCTAATATCTTCAACAGGTATTAATTTGACTGAAGCCACACCCATTCAGTGATTAAGGCTAGATAGGAATTGAGGCAAAGAATAGCCTCTTTCACCTTATCAAAAAATATAATCTAAATAAGTGAATCTAGAAGGGGAAGAACTTCAGTGTTTCTGGCCAAAATAGAAATGATTGCTATTTATATTCACTGTGAGTCAATCAGGACTGAACGATGACCAATTGGGACTTAGCCTGGAATCTATTGTTGGCTAATCTATGAGAGTCAGAGTAGTTTTGGTTTGTCCTCATACACTTATTAGGTGTGTGACTTTGAGCAAGTTACTTAATTTGTCTCAGTTTTCTCATCTAAAAAATGAGCTGCAGAAGGAAGTGAGAAACCATATTAGTAGCTTTGCTAAGAAAATAGATCACAAAATCAGACATGACCAAAATAAATGAATAGCAACAATATAAGTGGAAAGAATGACAATTTAAAAAAAAAAAAGGCATTTAATGTTTTGAAATTATACTCACAAGGTTTGCCCTAAAGAAGAGATATGAGAGAGGGAGGATACCTCCTCCTACTTCTTTGAAAAGGTGGGGGGTGGGGGAACAGTGTGGGAGCTGGGAGCATTTTATATAATGTCAAACTTTTAAAATATGTTGGTTAGTTTTGCTAAGCTTTCCACTCTTAAAATTCTTATTATAAAGGATGGTTCTCAAGGAATGGGGCAATTGGAAATTGGAAATGTAGATTCTTGTGGTATACACTAGAAAATTTAAACTGTTTTAAGTAGTTTATATTTAATGCCTTTATTTTCCTTCATTGGTAATGCACAATGCCTTATGTATCTTTTAATTTATATTATCTTTGTTTGAAATCAAGATCAAGATTCTGAAGCAATTCATTAACCATTTGAGCATTAAGAATCTTTATGAAAGGTCTTATGTAAAGGGATAAGTTTGATTGGTTATAAATATGTGATAATTTGATAGTACAACAAATTGATTAAGCTTCAAGTGTTAACTTCTTTTGATAGATATGTGGCTGGTACTTGCACAGAAGGAAACACCTGTAAATTTGCCCATGGAAATGCTGAACTTCATGAATGGCAAGAACGAAGAGATGTTCTAAAGATGAAGCTTAGCAAAGCCAGAAAAGATCACTTGATTGCACCAAATGATAATGACTTTGGAAAATATAGTTTTTTGTTTAAAGATTTAAACTAATACTAAAAGTGATATGTTTCCTAATCAAAGCATCAACTTGAAAATTTCAAAGTATTCAAAAGCATGTAGCAGAGAAGCTGCAAGTTTTCTGCTTGTATTGGCATATATATTGTTCCTCCTGAACAACATTCTACAGTGGTTATGAAAATGGGGTGTTTAACAGATCTGGCTGAGCCGTCATGAAACCAGATGGTAAAGTGACAGGCTGCCATAAAGTATGCCCGATTTGCCATCTGTTGAACATAATTTTGGATGGAAGGTTGTTAGGGGGGAAAGGATGAGGAAAAGGAAAACCTCTCTTGAGTTGGTCCTTAAGCTGAGACCTTTAAGGTAAGATAATAAACCAGTGTTCTGGAATAAGAAGACAATGATGGATGAAATAATATAAGTGTTTTAATGGAAAGAGTCTGTTTAAAAAGAAATAAAGTTTGCTACTTATCTGTATGTAGGTTGCTTAAAAGGATTTTCTTAATAAAGATTTTAAGCAAAATAACCATTTAACACTAGTATATGTTGAATGGGGTATTTTTTCTCTATTTGTATGTTTCATTATCACTTACTGAAAAGAATATTGAAGAAAATGTGCACTTAAGAACTTTTGGAAAATTGGCTGAAATTTTGATTTTTTTGGTCTTTGCTGTTAAATGATTTTGAAAGATTTTACTTGTATTGTTGGTATTGTGTATTGTATGGACCAATATTGTCTGTAATAAAACTTTATATAAATGCCTTTTTGGGGGGAGGGGGGACCAGTCCTTTTTAATGAAAGTATTGAGGAAACATTTTATTTTCCTATTCAACATTGATTCCTCAATTTTTTTTTTTTTTTTTTTTTTTTTTTTTTTTTTTTTGTAGTCAGGAAATTATGTACTAAATGCTTAAACATTTACCTGCCTTTTTGAATGGATACTTTTTCTTTCTGTATGCTTTCCTTTTGAATAAGAATCTTCTGTGTTATTGACTTACATGCAGTTTCTTATATTAGCTATAGTGCTGTTTCATGTTTTATCCTAAAAGGAATGCATGATGTCTCTGAAAAGGTGAAATCCAATATTATGTCATCTTTAGCTTTTAGTACCGACTTTCATATCGATTTATGAAGCCATCTTATCCATGCTATTTTGAAATAAAGCAGTAATGTAATTAAAATAAACTACTACTCATTGCTAAACTGCTACTCTCTTCTTTTAAAAATAGATGTTTAAAAATTCATGTTTAGGATTGTGTGTGCATTTAATGTTTTGAACTTTATTTTTTTTTAAGTCTTTGTTAGCAACCATTTTAAATTCAGAGATTACAATTACTTTAATGAGGATACTGAGGGAAAAATTCATTAGTACATACTTTCTTTTGAAACTAGTATTCATTAGAACACTTGTTCTTGAGACATATACAAGTCTAGTATTTTTCCAAAGGCTGGATAGCAGGGGCAGATTTTTGACAGTGACTTTTTGAAACAATTACAAAATCTTTTGGAATTGAGTTCAATGAATTTATCTTTGATTTTGTCTTTTTCCATGAAATATTTATATTTACTTTCTGTGAGAGACTAGAAAATGATTTGAAATCCTTACAAGAAGCATGCCACATAAATAACATTGCTTCCCTAGAGAGTTATGCAATACTGCTGCCAGACTGAAAACATTTCTATTAGAAACAGTAATTTTTAATAATTAAGGAGAAAAATGTATAGGTCAAGGACATGAGGAAATAAGGTATACTGAAAGAAGTGGTATGATTTGATATGGAAAAAAGTTTATTCCCAATTTAGTTATGTAATACTTCACTTGACTATTGAGGCTGTGATGAAGCCACCACATAATGCTAAAATATAGTAATGCATGCCTGTTGTCATTAATGATCTTTGATATCTTCAGAAAAACCTCAGGAATTTTTTTTCATTCCAGGTTTCTTTGCCTTCCAAGATGATCGACTCATTTTTTTCCCTAAATCTTGAGGGAATTGTATAGCAACTTAGATGTTTTATATGGAACAAATGACAAAATAAAAAATGGTCATTATAGGTATATTTTTTGTAATATCCCAGTTTTAATATTATAAATAATATATCTTTGAAGTAGTCAGGATCTTACATAAAAGCCTAGTTTTGCTATTTAATACACTTGTGTGAAGTTACTTCTGTGGACCTCAATTCAGATGAGGGGATTAATGAAACTAGTTCTCTGTAGTGTCTTCGAGTTTTAAATATTTGACCCTATGATCTTGCAGTATATTTGTAATCTCTTCCAGCTGAAGTACTTCCTTCACCAAGACATTGCAACCAATCCAGGAACAACCCAGGTATATTGTCATCCAGGCACTATTCCTAAATCTTGCTTACTATCTTCTGATCTGATTGTATCTTAAATATTTTATACTTCTCCCCCTATGTGCAATTCATTGTTTGAAATGTTTTTTATTAATGTTTTCTGTGGTCCTTTGAGTTACTTTCAACCATAATACTTTATGGACCATGGTAGTAGTCCCTGTCACTGTGGAGCATCACTGGGAGAATATTATAAAATAGGCCTTTGTTATATTTCATAATTTCAAATCATAATTATACAGCATAAGCAAAATTTATAAACATTACAAATACATATTTATGCATACTAAGTAAATACAATTAAGTTTGGGATCAAGGCACTTATCAATTGAGATTAGGAAAGGCTTCATGTAAAGGTGATTTCTGAGCTGCATCTCAAAGAAAATGCTTGACTCAATTATAGTTAAGTAGAGAGCATTCCAGATAATGGTGAGAACAAATGTACTGGCAGGTATTTCGTGTCAGTTGTGAGGAGGAATGAGGAGATAAATTTAGCTAGTTTGGAGATTTTAGAGGGGATGATAATTACCAGTGAGGCTCGGAAAGCTAGTTAAAGCTAAGATATATGGACTTTAAAAGTTAAACAGTTATATTTTATTCTAGAAGCATTAGAAAATTATTGGAGCTACTTGAATAGGGGAGTCACAAAAATCTGTAATTGATGGAAGTGGTGAAAAGTAGGGAGTCCAATTAAGAAACTATTGCAATAATCAGTGAGAAGTGATAGGGACAGTAACCAAAGTTTACTAATGGGAGGGAGAGAAAAGGGCTCTGATTTGATAAGTGATAGATGTGAAAATAAGATTTGGCTAACTGGTTGGTATTTAGTGGTCAGAGCATGAAGAGAGCAGGATAATGCTGAGAATACGATACTAGATAGTGATTTCCATAGGAATGGGTTTGTTGAGTTTAGTTTTAGATATGGTTTAAGTTCAGTTTTAAACCTTTAAGTTTCTGGGAATTTATAAGAATATTTGCTCTACTAAGTCACAATAAAATTTTAAGAATCAGATTGATATAATGGTTGGAAAATGCTTTTTAAAAGTATAGCTATATGATTGGTGCCAGTTCCAATGATCTTGTGATGAAGAGAGAACTATCTACACCCAGAGAGAGGACTGTGGGAACTGCATATGGATCACAACATAACATTCTCACTCTATTTGATGTTTGCTTGCATTTTTTCTTATTTTCTTTCCTTTTTGATCTGATTTTTCTTGTGCAGCAAGAGAACTGTATACATATGTTTATACATATTGTATTTAACATATTTTAGCATGTATAACATATATTGGATTGATTACTTGTCATCTAGGGGAGGCGGTGGGGGGAAGAAGGGGAAAATCTGAAACACAAGGCTATGCTAGGGTCAATGTTGAAAAATTATGCATGCATATGTTTTGAAAATAAAAAGCTTTAAAAATAAGTATGTCTATACACACATGATGTATATTTTGAAACCCTCAGATAAGGCAACTAAATGTAAATCTTAACATTTTTTGCCATGGTTAGGATATGGCAAAAAATTTTGCACTTGTAGTCCCAATCCAAAACCCTCTCCCTCTCCCCTCCACTGAATTGTTCTGGGCCCAATAAGTCAAATGACTCACCTTAGATCATTTGCAAAAAAAGAAAATATTAGTCTTCTGTACTTGAGGGATTATTGAGGATAAGATAATTTGTATAAAAAGCTCTTTGTAATTTAAAAGTGCTTTATAAATGTTAATTATGTTTTGATTTCCTTAAAACTACATATTTTGTCAAGTCTTTTCAGGTATTTCCAGTGAAAATTAAATCATGAAAGTAAAGACCTGTTGTACTTTGTTCACTCAGTTACTATAATCTCTGCTCCCTTAACTCAATGAATATTTATATTCCACTTTATACTTGTGAGCAATAGAAGCTTCAGTTTTTCAAATCAAAATCATTTGATCACATGGATTTTTCTGATTTTTTGGGGGGGTGGTAAATTTAACATTTTAATAGAAAACAGAATAATAGGAAGAACGTCCTACTAGACGAGTAGGGCATAGTTTCTTGTCTGAAATCTGCTAATACTATATTATAGCCTCAATTTCCTCATCTGTAAAAGGGGGGTGGTGGGAAGGAAGACAGGGTTCTACTAGATTATCACCAAAGTTCTTTTCAGCTCTGATAAATTTTTAGGCACTTTTTTGTTTGAACCACTCCTGCAGGAAACTTCCAGAGTGGAACCCAGTTCCCATTTCCCCAATCAATGTAGATGAGCAGCTGCTGTGTTATTCCCATGGGAAGGATTGAAAAGGAAGCAAGCAGTTAACTGGTATAAGTCTAGGTGTGGATCAATTATTTTCTCTCTCCCCTCCCCTCTCCTCCCTCCAATAATCCACTTACTTCAAGTGTTTCTAACTCAAAGAATTTTTTCATAGATTCCTTTTTTTTTTTTTTTCTGTCTCAATTGGAATTAAGTGACTTGTCCAGGGTCACCCAGCTAGGAAGTGGTATCTAAAATCCAATTTGAACTCAAGTCCTCTTGACTTCAGACCTAGTGCTCTATCCACCTAGCTGCCCCTCATATTACTTTTAAAGCTATGTTGTAATATTCTAGACTTCCAAATATATTTGCAACTCATTTACACAGAGAACTGGAAAGTGTGATGAGCTGAGTGCCACGGATTAAATTGGTTTAAATTGGTTCAGTTTTGATCTGGGTCAGTTACGGTGAAATCCCTTTTGGCATTGCTATCTGTATTTCCCTTCCTAACCGATTTCCATCTGAGTTCATTGTTTTACTTTCCAGCCAATCTCTAGGGAGAGATTTAAGGATTCATGCAGATTTGTCTGCAAGACAACATGCATACAGAGAACATTATTCATTGGCTGTGTAAAAATAGCATTGATCCTATAATGACTCTGCCATATGGTGTGTCTACATTCATTAATAGGACTTAGGGGAAACGAGTGGGTCAGTTTAAAAAACAAATATCCAGTCTTAAAAAGAACTTTAAAAAAAAAATACCTAGTCTTAAAAGTATTTCCCTTTACACATTAATATAAAATGCAGCCTTATTCCCTTCCATCGCTCTTATCACAAAATTATCTTTTTATCCTCTTCAGTTTTATTGTAATTGTAAAATATAATGCCTGTACTTTAGTAGCATGAATTCCTTTTATCAAAGAAACCACAGACTCTCTTCTTGTTTCTCTAATGCCTATAACTGTTTAGTCTGTGACAATATAGTTGCTTGTATTCTCTGGTGTAGTGTGTTCAAGGCTTCTGTGTAAATCTGCTCCGGAATACAAGACATCCCCAAATTGTGAGTTCATCATTAAACTAAAAAGACTTTTGGGGTGACGTCCTAATTAGGTAGCTTTAGGACAAATCACATAACGTGGTCCCTATTTCTTCATTGCAAATTAATGGGGACGATAGGCCATTCCCAATCCCTTCTATTCCCTAATCATAAGACTCCGTGATGTTTTCTAGTTTTAACTCTTGTTATCCTATTCCTCCCCCTTTCTCCACGAGCCTCCGATAGCGAGTCTCTCCTATACTGGGGCGCCCAAGTACTAAAAAAAAAGAAAACGGAACCCGTGTACAGATTGGGACAAAGAGACCCCAGGGGCTCGAGCATCCTCATACACCGACCAACGGGTCGCGCAATACGACGACTTCGGCCCGAGGTCTCCTCGCCAGGGGCTCTTTTCTAGGCACCATTGCTCTCCAAACCTCCCCGTCCTCACTGGCAGACAGACGCAGCACGGGCCCGGAAGTCCCTTACACCTCAGAAGCAGCCCTCTAAGACAGCGAGGTCCTACTCCAACTGCCACTTGGCCCGGACGCTCGCTCGCTGGGGGCCAGGCATAGAAATTGACTGTTGGGGCAGTCCAGGTACGGGGAGGGGCCAAGTTTCCAGATTAGTAGGAGCACGGCCTAGGAATAAATGCTGTTGGGGCGGGGCCGACCTTAAATTATGAAGGGGGTGGAGCCGGGCTCCAGGCGCAAACTCAGTGGGAGCGGGGTCCGGGTTCAGATTCTGGGCATATATTCCGTTGGGGCGAGACTGGGTCGCCGGTTCCCTGGAGGCGGGGCCTGAGCTTAGGTGATTTTTTTTGGGGGGTGGGGCCGGTCCCACGGTGCAGGCTCAATGAGAGCGAGACCCAGATTCAGGTTTTTTTAGGGGCGGAGCCCGGGTCTAGATTCTGTTGGGGCGGGACCGCGACCCCGGTTCTCTGGGGGCGGGGCCGGACCGCAGGCTTCCGTTAGGGCGGGACCGGGCGCAGGCTCGGTGTGGGCGGGGCCCGGTGCGGGCCTGATGGCGGGGCTGACGTGGCGGCCCCGGGTTAGCGAGCGCTAGCCGCTGCGCGATAGGGGAGCGGAAGGCCGGGCTCGGCCCTCCCTGCCCGGCCCCAGGCGGCGGCGGCTGAGCTGTATAAAGCGGGTGGCAGGGAGAATGTAATGTCGTTATGCGGAGGCCGCGGTGGCGGCAGCGGCGACCAAGACGGCGGGGACGGCGGCGAGGGCTCCGAGGGCTCCGGTGGCAGCAGCGGCGGCTCCTCCAGCCCAGCCCCTCCCGGCCCCACGGGTCTCCTCTGCCGGCGGCTACGCGGCGCCTCCCTGATGGCCCGGCGGAGGCCCGAGCTGCTGTGCGGAGTTGTGGCCGTGGGCTGCGCGCTGCTCCTGGCCCTCAAATTTACCTGCAGGTGAGGTCCGGAGCTGGGGGAAGGAAGAAGCCCCGATGGCCCCCGTGACATCCGGGCCGGGGCGCGAGAGTTTTCGGCAGAGGCGGCCCCAGCGCGCCCCGGGGGAGGCGCTGCCTCCCCAGCGAGTCGCTTCACTTGGAGCATGTGGCAGGAACGCTGGGTTGGGCTGTGAATGACATTGACCTGCGGGAAGTCCAGGCTGGGCATGAGGAGCTAGGGCAGGTACTTGGTTGCCAATCGGACCCTTCTAGTCAGGAGAGAGGGTGCCCCCGACGGTCATTCCGACCGCGGTCATGTGTCTGACGAAACTAAAAGGGGATTGGATTGGTCAACCGTTCTGCCTCTGTCACCCAGTCTGTCTTTTTCTCTATTTAATAAACTCCCTTTTTTTCCTGCCCGCCCCCAACGGTCTTCCTGTTGCCTCCCCTCTGTTACCGCCGTCTCCTCTCTATTGCTTCTCTTTTCTGTTCCTCCTCTGGCTGCCAGTTATCCTTTTCTGTTACTCTCCTGTGTGTTTACCTTCTTTCTCTATTGCCTCTCCTTATGTTGCTCTGCTCTCTGTTGTCCCCACTTATATCGCCCTTTCTCACTTTATTGACTCTCTCTCTTTTGACCCCATTTGTATTACTTGTCTGTCAATTTTTTTGCCTCTGCCACTTTAGGCTCCCCTCAACTGTCTCCCTGTTGCCCCTTCCTGTTATCTCTCTCTGTCTCTTTGTTGACAATCCTCCCCGTCTCTTTTATCTGTCTCTCTATTGCCTCCCCCACTCAGCCCAGCCCCCCCAACTGTGTCCCTTTTGTCCCAATTGATCTCAATCTCTGTTTCTGTTACCCATCTATTTTTCCCCCTCTTTCTCTTGCCCTGTCTCTAATACACACGTCATCCTAAATCAGAAACATAACAGCATACCTCTTGCTCTTCCCTCTTCTTGCCATCCCTCCCCCTAACTAATAATTCTATTACTTGATTTTCCTTCCCTCCTTTGAACTTTTCTCTCCATATAGAGGAAGTAGGAGTTCTCAAGTTTGGGGAAGTAAAATCCTGTACTTTGTGTCCAACATTTCTTGTGATTAGTGAGACCTTCAAACTTCTATTCAATACTTGATCACAAACATTTGAAGTGGATGGTTGCTTCTCTGGTTTTTTTTCCTGTCAGATCCCATCCATTTCTCCATTGTCGTGCTTTCAGTACCCACTAATTACATAATCTAGTCTTTACATTATCAGTCAATATATGTAGAATGTTTTTTAAAAAGGCAGAAACAACTTGGGCTCAAGAATCTTACATTTTATTGAGGAGGAAATATAAATTACCAGGTACATACAGCACATGTGGAAGGTAATCCTCAAGATGAGAAACTGAAATAGTGGTTGGAGGATACTGGACTATAGAAGAAGGTGGGATTTGAGTTGAGTCTTGAAGGAAAACCAGGTTGCTTAAACTTCTCATTGCTTCCTGTTTGCAAAAATGAGGTTTAAGAATGCTTACTCCCTTTTAGCTAAAGATACATTATGAAATAATTGGGTGCCCCCAGTACAGTGGAAAAGAACCCATTTGGACTGAGAAGTCCACCTTAGATTCAAATCTGTAGGGTGAGGAGTTGTATGACTTTAGGCATTTCACTTGACCTCTCTGAGTTTCATCTGTAAAATGAGGAGGTAGGACTAGAAGGTATTTGAGGTCCTTCTAAGTCATTGTATGATTTTATGAAAGCACTTTGAATTAGGGAGAGGAAAGGTATTTTATAGATCTAAGGAACTATGTCATAGCAGGCATACCTGTTCAGCAATTTTTATAATAAAAAATTAGCATAAAATTAGAATAGAAAATGGTTCTTTTTTATTTTTGGAAATAAGTTTTGTAATGCCTCATTTTGCCAGGGTCACACAGCTAGGAAGTGTTAATTGTCTGAGACCAAATTTGAACTCCAGTCCTCCTGAATTCAGGGCTGGTGCTCTATTCACTGCATCACCTAGCTGCCCCAGGAATACAATATTCTATATAAACATTGTTTAGGGAACTGAACATGTCATTTAAACACCAATTATAAAAAAATATGAGTTAGCCATTTTTGATGGAAATTATTTGCTAAAGCCATTTTCCAAAGCCTCATCATGATAAGGAAGTTACAGTAGGTTTGTTCTAAGGTCATATTAGCAGAGCACAAACTCTGGCAAATCTTACCAAACTGCACAGCTTTGATTATGGACCCAGTGATGAACTATATCTATGCCTATGTTTCAGGGCCCAACTTGAGCTAGGTTCAAAAAAAGTTAAATTACCAGGTTGGTTTCAATGTGATAAATTTTGCCCAACACCAACTCTTGAATACCATTGGCTTAGTTGTAGAGCATGAAACCTGCCTTGAAGGGACAATTGACATAGAGGAAATGTCAGTTTGATAGAAATACCTTACAAATGTATTAATATATTCCCTGCCTCCTTAAACAAGCCTTTTCCAACAACTATGTAACAAAATTAACCATGTTTCAGTAAATAAGGGGAATGTTTTGTTTTTTGTTTTGTTTTTTTTTTAAACTGGGCTATAATATAAGAATTGATGTATAGGGAACATTTGTATTCTCCATGGCCTTTTGAGTTCTTATAACCTCTATCTTATAGTTTTTCTATATCTTCTCTTAATTTCTGGCAGTTATTTCTCACTTCTCAGAGAATCTGCCTTCAGTAGCACTTTTTCATTGTCTTAGTATATTAGCTACATGATCAGATATGTCATTGTAAAACAAAGGTAGCATCTAGGAGAGTTTGAAAAGAATACTTTTTGGAGTAAAGTACATATAGACTTTATAGCACTTATTTTGACTACCCATAAACGATTTTGAAATTTTGGTATTGAGGATCAAATGGCAAGTATGTATTACTAGTAGATATTGTGCTAAAAGCTGAAGAACTTAAGTCTAAGTTCTGTTTAAATGGAGAGTTCCTGTCTATTGAAAAGACCCCTCTTCAGAAAAAACACAGTATCTTGTATCTGGAGTATTGTATTGTAATGTAATATTGCTACAACTCTTCATCTAATGCGCAGTGTAAATATATTCTGTATACTGAACTTCCTCAGGTTTCATAAGTATACTGTTTGCTAAGATGAACATTTATGATATATAGTTGTTGTTTTTTTTTTCATTTTCTGGGATAATGTCTTATCAAGCAATGTTCATTATCATTTTTGATTCTGATTAGCATGTGTGAGAGAAGATAAGATGGGCTAACTATCAAAAACTCTTCTAGTCTTCTAGAATTTTTGGTGTGAGAAAGGAGTGAAATGTTTATTGTATAAATTTCAAAGAACTAATGATAATATTGATACAACATATGGCCAATATTGACTTTAGAAGATTATTGAAGACTTCTTGCCTCCTTTTTCTTTACAGTTGTGGAATATAGATATAGAACAAGACATGTTGTTAAACTTGTCTAATGTATTTGTTCCTGGTTATAAACTTTTGTTACAAAGGAAATTCTGTTGTGGGATAGTCATTTGGGAATGACAACAAAGTTGTTGGTTTTTAAAAGTATAATAAAATGTTACTTTTAAAAGTAATATACTATTCTCAATTACTGTTTCAATATAAAATATTAGGTTGGTTAGTGACAGTGCCCCTTCATGACCTCATTTACTTATCCCAATCAAGAGCACCTTTTTAAAGATTGAATTTGCTTTAAGTTTTTCTTGTTTGTTGAAAGGAAATATTGTAATTTTTTTTTCTGTTTGTGGGGATTTTTTTTAGTCGTGCAAAAGATGTGATAATACCAGCAAAACCACCAGTAAATTTCTTCTCTTCGAGATCTCCTGTTCTTGACCTCTTCCAAGGACAGTTGGACTATGCAGAATATATTCGTCGAGATTCAGAAGTGGTATTGTTGTTTTTTTATGCTCCATGGTGTGGACAGTCCATTGCTGCAAAGGGAGAAATTGAACAAGTAGCAAGCAGGCTTGCAGACCAGGTAATGCCAATGAAGATACTATGGGAAAATAACTTTTCTGGAATCATAGAATTAAAAAATTTGAATTATAAAGAGACCTTAAAAGTCTTTAGAAAGCTTAGAGATAATTTTGCTTTCATTTTATTAAAAAAAAAAAAAATGTATATGTCAGTAGTTAATCTAGCAGCAGCTTGGAAGACAGAGGCACCATTGGATAGTTGGGTTAGACGAAAGAAAGGGAAATATACCACAGGTAAATCAAAGATTTTCTGTAGTTCCCCAAGTGTCCTAAACTGGAGGGGAAAAAATGGCATTCTACATAATGAAAAAAGCTCTAGTTTGGGCTGACCTTACTGCCATTTTGTCTCTTAAGTTGTAAGATAAGGATTCGTAAATAAAAGGACTAATATGCCTCAAAATATGTTACACATTCCAAAGTCTTCTCCCTAGGCTGTGCTACCATTCTTGAAACATTGTTAAAATTTTTTAAAAAATTGCCTTCAAGAATTTGAGAACATTGTTTGAAAAGTTCAGTGACAGAAATGTCTTGCCTTGGAAAATCAAAATTCATTTAGGAAAAAGTCAGTGAGCATTTATTAAATACCTGCCATGCATTAGAAGCTTGTGCCAAATACTAGGGATACAAAAACTAAGATGAAATGGACCTTGCCCTCAGGGAGCTTAAATTTCTTTGGGGTGATGATGTCTCTCTGTGTGTAGGCTTGTTGTAATTTGGGGAGAAGACTGAGGAGATCAGGAAAGGTTTCATAGAAAAAGTGGTGCTTGAACTGAGCTTTGAAGGCAATCAGAGATTTTGAGAGGCAGTGATGAGGAAATGTATCCAGAAATGAGGGGAAGGAGA
This sequence comes from Sminthopsis crassicaudata, assembly GCF_048593235.1. Lineage (NCBI taxonomy): Eukaryota > Metazoa > Chordata > Mammalia > Dasyuromorphia > Dasyuridae > Sminthopsis > Sminthopsis crassicaudata. The sequence goes on along the minus strand of NC_133617.1, from coordinate 432,668,267 downwards.
GGTAGATGGACAGCCAATACAAAGGCTTGGAGACAGGCATGGAGTATCCTTTGAAAAAGGACAAGAATGCCAGTTTGGTTGGATAAATTTGGTGTGAGCAAAGAGAATTAATGCACAAATAAGGCTGGAAAGGTAAAAGTTGAGCGAAGTTAGATGATCACATTGAATGTAATACTCCCATTGATGAGCTCTTGTAGAACTTCCATTTTGGGGAAGGGGTTTCAAAGGGAAGGGAAATGAGCCATACTTTTCTGGATTTAACCACTATATTCTCAGATGGCTATCTTCCTTCTTTCACTTATTACCTTTTTTAATGTATTGCCTTCTCTCATTAGAATATAAATTCCTTGAGGTTAGGTACTAGATTTTTGCTTATTTTTGTGTCTCTAGTATTTAGCCAAATAGTTGTTTGGTATATATTAAGTCCTTAATAAATACTGACTTTTGAGCCAAAAAATTAGTATAATAAAGCAATGAAAGAGTTTTTTAAAAAATGAGCCAAAAAAAATCCCTTTTTTAAAGTGTGTTCCTTGTAGAACTTTTTTCTGATCTCAGATGGCCAATTTACTTATGTACTTATCTCATTCATGTGAGATGTTTCTCTTTTTATAGTAAATTTCAGTACAACTATCTGTCTTTAAAGTGAATGTTCTCACTGTGCTCAGTTAGGACATATATGTTTCATTGATTTTTCACTAGTTTATGGTTATGGAATTTTCCCCTGCCAATTGAATGGCACAATATTTTCATTTGAAAAAAAAACAAAAAAAACTTTAACTTTAAAAACTTTCTTTTCAGATGTTCTAATTCATAGTTACTTGAAAATTGTTGTTCTACAGGTGCTGTTTGTGGCAGTTAACTGTTGGTGGAACCAAGGGAAATGCAGAAAACAGAAACACTTCTTTTATTTTCCTGTAATATATCTGTACCATCGGAGGTAAGATTTTCATTTGAAGTTCAATTGGAATTAATTTTCTATTATTAGTTTTGATAATGTTTTGAGGCAGTAAAATATAAGGACAAATATCCTGTATGTTGTTATCCTGATAACCTTTCAAAATCACATTATTAGTATATTATGCAGTTTCTTGCATATAATTAACAATTGTTTAATTTAACTGTAACTATAGCCATCTGTGATATTATGAAACTCTCTTGTATATCATCCATTATACAGATCTAATGGTGAGAGATAATTATACCACAGTGCTTGAGCCCAGTGACATTATCTTTCATGAGCATCATTATATTTCCCATCCCGTTTATAAATTTTTCAACTAACTGTCCTTGTAACATTGTTTTTACATATATATATATATATATATATATATATATATATATATATATATATATATGTTGAAAATCAATAAATAATAGACATTTTTATAGAAATATTTTATCTTGGAGTGCTGTTGTTAAAGTATTTTGTTATACTTTCAAATGTAATACTTTGTTATATTTATTAATGGCTCAACTAGTATGAAGCTTATTGTAGTAGGTGGTATACTTAAAAGTAAAATTGAATTGGGAAAATCTTTTTATTTTTGTCTTGAATTTTTCCACTAATGATAGTTTGCTATCTCTTATAAGCAAAGTCTCTTCTAAAAACACTGAATATTGGTTTGGTATTTTTAATTTTTGTACACTCATGCTTCAAGATAACTTTTATTTCTAAAAAAAGAATGGTCATGGAACATTATTGTTTTCTAAAGAAGTGATAATAAATGATAGATGGATTCATTACATCATCATTTCTCTTTAGATAATCATACAATTAAATTTATGCAATTAAATTTCCAATATAGTTTAGTTAGCTTTATTTTGAAGTTGTTGGCCAACTTTATTTTCTTGGCCAATATTTTGAGTCCTGCTGTTTTAAACTTTCAGATTAAAGTGCAATTAAGGAGTGCTTTGTTAGGTTACAAACAAGCCTTTATTAAGCCTTTTCCAACAACTATGTACATATAAGATGAAAGATAATGTCAGAAGGAAAGCATTAGTAGGATGCCAGGGGCAAGGGGAATGAGTAGGGACAGGAACATCGGGAAAGGTCTCCTGTAGAAGGTAGCATTTGAACTGAGTCTTGAAACCAGGTGCCAAGGTAAAAGAGTCCTTGTCAGACCTGTGCTTTGGAAAAGTCATTTTGGCAAATGATGGATTGAAAAAGAAAGACAATTGAGATAGGAAAACCAATCAGAACACTATTGCAGTTTAAGTGTGAGGAAATGAAAGCTTGTGCAAGGATGGTGGCAGTGTCAGTAGAGAGAAGAGGACTTAAAGAAAATATGTGTAAACATAATAATGACTAGTCTGGACAACAGATTGGATATGTGAAAGGAGAATTGAGGTTGATACTGAGATTACAAACCTACTTGACTAAGATGATAGTAGTGCCTAAAGTGAGGAAGTTTGGAAGAGGAAAGAACTTTAGGGGAATGTTTGGACATGTTGAGCTTTTAGATGCTTTATAGGATCTCTACTTCAAGATATTCAAAACACAGTTGGTGACAGTTGGGAATTTTAGTTCAGTGTGGAAGATAGAGTTGATTAGAGAGATCTGGCAATCATCTTCATAAAAATCATACTTGTACCTATGGGAGCTGGTGAGATCGCCAAGCCAGTGTGAGAATATAGAATGAAAAGAGAAGAGAACCGAAGATGGAGCTTTGGGGCATATCCACAGTTGTTTGGTATATCCTAGACAAAGATCCATTAAAGTGTATCAGATCTTAAAGATAAAATTCAAGGTACTAAATTCAATTTAAATTCAAGACTACTAAGTAAATATTATGTAATCAAGGTTTAGCAGTAAAAAGGAAGCTGAAGTGTATAGCTGTGAGCTATATATGAGTTTCTATAGCAAGCTTAATAACGTAACCTTTTACAAATATTAAGTATTATTATAAATAATAATTTAAAGGGCACTTTTGCAATGTACTTTTCATATAGTATCTCATTTGAGCCTTACAATAACCTTGTGTGGTGGACGCTATAGGTATTAATAAGATAATTAATAGAATCAAAAGAGATAATATTTATAAAGCACTGTGTCTCGTGTGCTTAGTGTTATATAATTGTTAATTCCCTTCCTCTTCCCCTATTATTAACTCCATTTTACAAATTAGGAAAGTAGGACTCTATATCTTATATGTGGTCATATAGTTATAGTTGGGATAGTAGAAGTGGGATTGGAACCTCAGATCTTTTTTTTTTTTTTTTTTTAAACTTTCTATTTTTGGATCCACTCTGCTATATTGGGTCAAATAATTTCAGTTTTGAATTAATAGTATGGTGATGCTCTTTGCCTTTTATAATAGAATTACTAGTTGGAAGAGACTGTTGACTGAAACGTGACTTTCTCTACAACATTTCTAACGATTGGTCAGTCAATATATACTTTCATTTTAGAGTATGAAAATTCTTAAGGGTCTTAAGAACCAACATCTTGTTTCTTTTTTTTTTTTTTTAACATTAAATTTTTTTATTAAAGCTTTTTAATTTTCAAAACATGCATTGATAATTTTTCAACATTAAGCCTTGTAAAACCTTATGCTCCAATTTTTCCTCCCTTCCCCCCACTACCTTTCCTCAGTGGCAAGTGTTAAACAAACAAAAAAAAAATAAACAATATGTTTATTTAAAAAAAAATAAAGAATATGTTTATTTAAAAAAAATAAACAATATGTTTATTTAAAAAAATATGTGTTAAATAAAACAATTGTTTTTTATACACTTTTGTTATTATTGTTGTTTCAGTTGTGGCTGATTTCCTCATGACTCTATTTAGGGTTTTCTTAGTAGAGACATTGTACTACTTTGATATTCTCTTCTAACTCTTTTTACAAATGAGAAAACGAGCAAACTGGGTGAGGTGACTTGCTCAGTATTTAGTGGGTAAGAGCCTTGGGTGTTTCTGACTAACTATATAGTTACTTGCAACTCAAGATCTCAGGCACGTTTATTTGAAATTAGATTGTCTAGGGCAGTGTTGGCTGATAGTGATTGCAAATATAACTCCAGTACTAGTATCAATATTTACAATGAATTTTCTAGCAACAAGATGTTATATGTAGTAGAGAAGTTTTCCTCTTTTTATTACAGCAGAACATATTGCCAACTTTAAAGTTGCTCTATAAGTGCCAATTATCTGGTTTTCTTAGCTGTAAAATGGGGATCATAATACCTCTAATACCTACTTCACAGGGTTGTTGTGTACTTGATGGTTCTAAACATAAAGATTTAAGTTGGGCTGAAACAAATATTTTTCAAATTATTCCCAGTGAAAAATTGCCCTTGGAGACAGTTGGTCCCATGGTATGGTAAATTTGGTAGAATATCCTATGTATATCTTGCATTCTGGGACTTCTATAAGTTTTGTAATGAGGCATCCAGATTGTTCTAATATATTATTAGATTGAAAAAAAAATTAAGCAAAATCTTGAAAAGATGTTTCTAGATTTCATGGTAACTTGTTTTGAAGGCTGAACCATAAACTAATGCAACTTACATGAATACAGTTAAAGCAGTTAACAGGTCTTCATATTTGTAAACTATTTTATTGAACTTTGTAAATATATTGAAAAATATATATTTCAAAATCTTTGTTAATATGCATAATAGCTAGGATTCCTTCAAGAGAGAATATGGCATGGTGGGTAAAGTGTTAGACTTGGGATCAGGAATACTCAGCTTTAAATACCACCTCAGACACCTACATAGTTATGTGACCTTGGGGAAATCTCTTACTCTCTGAGGCTGTTTCTTTGTCTCTATGATAGAAATGATAATAATACCGACCTCTTGAGGTGGTTGTGAGAGTCAAAAGAGAAAATATGTGTAAATTCTTCAAGTGCTATATAAATGTGAACTTTTATTTCTATGTTACATAAAATAGCTTGCATTGTATATATTTTGGTTTTGCTTTGTTATATTAATGAAAAAAATTTAAATAGAGTAATAGCAATATTAGTTAAACAGTTAATACATCTTATGTATAATATTCATTATTTATAAGCTCTCTACTATCCTCCCATCATCTCATGGGATAATGCAGGTTGTCACTCTAAAAATGCCTGCACTGTATAAAGTAAGAGCTTCTCACTTTATGTTGGTGATTTCATTTGTGCGTTACAAGCTTAATGCATGGTATGGTTTTTTTTTTTCCTTCCTTTTTGGCACTAGTTTTGGACCAATTGAATACAAAGGCCCCTTGCGTGCTGTTTACATTGAGAAGTTTGTTCGCCGGGTGATGACACCACTTCTCTACATCCCCGCTCGGTCAGAATTACTAGATTTTCTCTCAAATTATGAGGTATCTTATTTCATATTGATTTTTTTCCTCTCTAATTTCAGAAGTCTTTACTTTCTCTTACTTATTATAAAATAATGATGTCTGTTTATAGCTTCTGATTTGCAGCAGTTAGAAAATAGAACTGCATTCAGAATTGATAAATAAAATCCCATTTAGATAATTCCAGTAGTAGTAATTTTTGACACTTTCTTCCAGTGCTAAACTTTTTTGCATTTCATAATGGAATAGTTATAAAATCTTATCAGAATTTATTTCTGACAGTAATAATTCTGACAACTTTTAACTTGTTGACATCTAGAAGTAAAGTAGATTATTTGAAAATTGTGTAGCCTAAAATTTTGTTAATTATTCTGTAGGATTTTGTTATGTACCTAGGTTTCAATGTATAAATTATAGATTAATTTTTATTTTACACAAAAATGCTTTTATTGCATTTTTAACTTTGGGGAGGTTCACTTCTACTTAACAGATTACTAGAGTGGTTGACATATGTAATTTTATTTCTCCCTCCCCCTTTTTACATATACATTTTTTATCATTAGTGAATGAATTAACATTAGTTATGTGATAATTAACCACTGGGAGACTAATGTACTGACAAGTAATTTACTAAGTACCTATTTGTGCCAAGGGCTCTTACTATGTACAAAGAATATATAGATAAAAACAAAATATTTCCTGCCTTCAAGGAGCCAAGATTCTCTTGATATAAACAACACATACACATAGAAATGCATACAAAATGAAGACAAAGTAAATTGAGTGTATAGTAGAAGGGAATCAAGAAGGGCTTTATATAGGAAGTGAACTAAGTTTTCAAGTACATTGGGGATCCTGAGACTTGGAAGTGAGGAAGAAGTAGAGTGCCTTGAAAGCATGAAGGAGAGCCAGGGGAAAACCATTGTGGCAGGAGATGAAATATTTTGTTTTCAGAACGTCAAAAAGGCCAATTTGGTTGGACTATAGATAAGTGAAGGGAGCACCATATAATAATCTTGGAAAAGTAGGCTGGAGCCAGATTATGAAAAGGAGTTTTTATTTCTTCCTAGAACCAGTAAGAAGCCATTTGAGCTGGGAATGATGTGGTCAGACCTCTGCTTTAGTACTGTCAGTCTCATCAATTGTATGGAAGATGGATTAGAGAGGGAAAAAGCTTGAAGCAAGGGCATGAAGAGGTTAATTAACAGTTCTGATCTTGGTTGATAAGGACCTGAACTAGGGTTATAGTCATGTGAATGAAAAGGGAACTCATGAACAAGTTTTTGTAAAGGTAGAACAAATAGAACTGGCAACTTGATTATATATGTGGAGGTGAGGTTGATAGAGAAGGCAAAGGATAATTCTGAGGTTGTGAGCTTTGGTGACTAGAAGGATAATTGATATCCCTGACAGAAATAGGAATGGTCAGAAGAATGAGTTTGGAGTAGGAGTTCTGTTTTAGCCTGAATTTGAAATACCTGAGGCTATCAAGTTTTAAATGATTTGTAGGTACTTGAGCTCTGGGGAGAGGTTTAAGGCTGCATATGTATTTCTAGGAGTCATCTGCATAGAGATGATAAACCCATGGGACCTGATGAGGTTACCAAATGAAAGTGTATAAAGGGAGAAGAGAAAAGGACCTTGAACAGATCCTTGAACAGAACCTGGAACAGAAGAACCTTGAGGTTTGCCCACAGTTTGATGACAATCAGGACTTGACGAGGATCTGGTGAAGGAGATGTAAAGAAGTGTAAAGTCAGGTTAGAGAAATAAAAATACCATGAAAACTCTGAGAAGAGTGAATATTCAAAAGGAGAGGGTAATAAATAGTGTCAAATACTATTGGAAAAGTTAAATATTTGAGCTGAAAAAGTTGTTAGAGATAAGATGAGAGTTTGTTAAGTAACTTGGGATTGATAAGTGAAAGTGAGAAATGGAAACAGAGCAGATATAAACAATTTTTACAAAAATTAGATGGCGTTCATTAAAGACAGTATTAATTGTAGAGTATTAGAAAAAGCATTGGATTTAGAGTCAGGACATTGAATTGGAATCTTGCTTGTGAGGTATGTATGTAATCTTGACTAAATTACTTAGTCACTTTATGTCTCAGTTTCTTCCTGTATAAAAAATTAGAAGTTTGTATTAGATAATCTCCAAAGATTCCCAACTTTAAAATCCTTCGATTCTATCCTAAATACAATTGGTAATATACTTACATAGGAGAAATATAGGTTAATAGAAACCTACAAAGTTCCATCAAACCTCATAAAGTCATATGCTACCTACCTGCTGATTTATAATTTATGAGAATTCAGACTTTTTATTGTATTTATACTACGTGTGGAAAAAATTAGTTTGCTAAGAATATTAAGCATTTTCTCAAATTTCCTTAATTTAAAAAATCAAGTATATTAACATACTAATTATAAGTCATTCTTATCTGTTCATTAAAGAAGTTTCTCTAAGTAGCTATTCAATTGTTAGTTACTCTATGCTTGAAAGAAAAACAAAAACCTACCATTTCTTTAAAATTTGTTAAAAAAAAAAGATTAAGATTCTATAATAAAAATTCATTAATTCATGTTTGTTTTTCCCAATTGATATAGCAGAATGATTTTTGCTTTAGGATTCAAAGATTATATAGTGTTTTACCACTGTAAGGAACTTTAAAGATCACCACCTCATTTGCTAGATGAGAGAGGTTGTGCATTGCCCAAGATTACACCACCAGTTGGTGGTAGAATGATTCACAGTCAAGTGCTCTTTCCTCTACAGTGTCTAAACAGCAAAAATGATCAAAGTGAGAAGAAACAGGTCCTATCAGGAAAGGTTAAAGAAATTAGGATTATTTAGCCTAAAGAAGAGAAGACTAAAGGGTGAGTGACATTACAATCTTCTAGTATAAATGAGGGTCCTGTATGAAGATGATACATGTTTATATACTCTTTATTCACAGAAGAGGATATATAAAAATACAAAGTAGCTTTCAGTTCTAATAATAGGTTTGAGTTACTGTTGAGGTAGGGAAGAAATAAAGGTAGAGAGGTTCATGAGTATTACCTAAAGAGAAATGATAGGAACTGCTATAAATATCAGTTAAACAGTCTTGGATGTGTTTAAAGAATTTCCTGGAGGACTTAAAAATTTTTGAACATGAGGCAGCTAGGTGGCACAGTGGATAGAGCACCAGCCCTGAAGTGAGGAGGACCTGAGTTCAAATATGGTCTCAGACATTTAACACTTCCTAGCTATGTAACCTTGAGCAAGTCACTTAACCCCAATGGCATCAGCAAAAAAAAAAAAATTTTTTTGAACTTTTCTCATAAATTTGAATTTGCATATTGATTATATTTTGATCCCTAAATGTTGATGAAACAATTGACATGTTTTTATGATAAATTTTACCCAAGAAATTTTTTTGCCTGCTATTTTTTTACATTTAATTTTAATTTTCTTTCAATTACACATAAAAATATTCAACATTCATTTTTTAAAATTTTGAGTTTCAAATTCTTTCCTTTCTCTCTGCCCTCTCACTTCTTTCTTTAATATAGATTATACATGTACAATCATTTTTGCCTTTGTTACTAATGATTTACTTTTCAGTAGCGCTTTTATGTGTATATATATATATATATATATATATATATATATATATATATATATGTATATATATATATATATAATATGATGATCACAAAAACAAAATATCATGAGCTTTATTTAACATCTTCTGTATCTTGATTGTACAGTTAATTGGAATTCTATATTGTAATAAAGTTTGTTGGGATTATGGTTTGTTCTTAAATCTGATTATAAAAATCAAAATGAAGATAAGAGTAATATCTAGATAAGCTCCTTTAATTCTGCAAAATGATCTCTAAAAATCATGATTCTTCTCTTATTGGCATTTCTTCTTGCTATGATACCCTTCAAAAGAAAAAAAAAATTTGACATATCAGTATTGCTTTGGGGTAATTAACATAGTATTTATGGTAAGATCAGTGACCCCAGATAAAAATGACATGAAATAGAATTAGATTCCAGTTAGACCTGTCATTCAAACTGTGATAGCTCCTAGGTACATACTAGGGGTTTTTTTTAGTATATTTTGTATAAAACTATTAAAGTTTTCTTAATGGAAATTAAAAATATATTAGCATCTTCTCACAATCATGAAAGTTGGTAGCAAATGCTTTTCTATCTCTTTCATAGTGTGCCACATTATGATATAGCTCTGTTGAAGATGATCTCATGAAAAGCATGATCAATCGAATAGTGTTTTGACAGCCCAGTTATGGTGTGATATCTATGGCTCTGTGGATTGAAAAGTATGCTATAGTTAAAGGAGCTGCCCTGTGGCTAAATCTTTGATTTCTTTCTGTTATATAATGATAGTCAGAGTAGCTATCTCTTGTCAGAAATATATACTTGCATTGACTAAGACTGAAGAAATTACTTATTTTCTGTATAGTTCTGCTTTAGACAAAGCATAGTTTTTATTGAATACTTGAATACAGGTATGATGACTCTCTACACAGTGATTCAGAGAAGTTATGGATAATTTCTTTTTCTCTATGAAAGAGGTAATCTGTTTTAGTGATTTAAAGTGTTGCACTTGGAGTTAGGAGGACCCAGATTCAGATTCTGAAGCTAATATTTATTTACTTTGGAATTAGGGAAAAATTGCTTAGCATCTTTGACCCTTGATTTCCCTCTTATATAAATTAAAAAGTTAATAACTATCATAACCTATTTTATAGGATTGTGAGATATAAATGGGATAATATATATAACTTGCTTTTTAAAATTTAAACTCTTATACAAATATTGATATTAGATCTTGGTAAATTGATTTAAGTTCACTTGGGAGTTTCCTATTTAAAGCCATCCTCTTTAAGTTTTCCATTGTGCCTAAATACTCCTTAATTTTTCATAAAGCTGGATCTTTATGTATAGGGTATGCTTAAATTTAGTTGTTGTGGAAAATTTAGACTTTTTTGTTGGTTGCAGTTTGTCACAGTGACAATGGTTTCAGTTTAATCATGTCAAGCCTCTAAGTGTATATAAACTGGCAGATGTTAAAGTAAGTTGTTATTAATTGAACATGTTAAATTTCTTTAAATTCATTACATACTTTTGAAAACATAAATCATGGAAAACAATTGTAATTGAATATTAATGCTTCTCTCTATCAGTAGAGGGGGCTTCCCTACTGGGAGCTCTTTGTACCCATTAAAAGCAAAGGTCTGGACTAATTTAATGGATGGATTCATAAACATTTACCCAAAATCAGGGCAGATAGGTGGCACTGTGGATAGAGCACCAGCCCTGAAATCAGGAGGACCTGAGTTCAAATGTGATCTCAGACACTTAACACTGCCTAGCTGTGTGACCCTGGGCAAGTCACTTAACCCCAGTTGCCTCAGCAAAAAACAAAAAAGCAAACTAAAAAAAAATATTTACCCAGATATGTTCTCTAACCATAAACTTTTGTTTTTCAAATATGATCAGGAGTTGAGAGCTACTTTATAATAATTTGATCTTTAACTTATTTAATTATAATAGAAACGGCAAGTATTTATTAAATACTTGTTCTGTGCCAGGCATTGATATCCTGTCAATATCCTGCTTTGCTTCATATAGGCTACTTTTATCTTGTTTGAAAAAAAGGTTTTGACTATTTTTTGTCTTATAAATTATATAAATTTAATGGTGAAAATTAATTTTTTGAACAAAACTTACTATGATTTCTTAACTCTTCAGTCTATTCTACACAGAAATTCCAAAGTGATATTTCTCAAGTATAAATCTTCTTTGCAATGACTCCCTGTTGCTTTTAAGATGAAATACAACCTCCTTTCTTTGCCATCTAAAGTCTTACTCTGTTTCTATTCTATGTTTGTTGACTTACTACATGTTACTCCCCCTTAAACATTCTGTGGCCTCTTTGTTGTCCCTTGCACATAACTTTCTGTCTTTTGTCCCTGTGCCTTTGCACGGGTTGTTTCCCACTTTTGGAATACCCAGCCTCTTCAACCTCACCTATTAGAATTCCTTGCTTTCTTTAATGATTAGTTTAATTGCTACCTTCATGAGGTCTTTCTTGATTTCCTTTCTCTTCTCCCTTCTCTTCCACTAATATCCTTTCAGAGATTATTTTGTGTTTTCTTTACATGTATATGTGTTGCTTGCTACCAATAAAATATTTTGCTCAGAATATACACCCACACCCACCATTCACCCATACACACATATCTATTTATGTAACAGTTTGTCTAATTACTTAAGGTCAGAGATTGTTTTGGTTTTTAATTTGTATTCTGAATGCTTGGCACACAGTAAACATTTAACAAATACCTGTTAATTGAGATAATCCAGTACACTATCTATACATTGTCAGTATGATACTGCTCTGAATGTTGGACAGAGGATGATGGGATAGTTACTTAAATTTAAAGTTACAGTTTAATATAGTTGGGGAATAAAATGACTTCATACTTTAAAAAATGTGATTTGTAACTTTAGTTAGGAATATCAAATATTGAAAGAGCCAAAAAAAAAAAAAAAAAAAAAAAAAAGCCAAGAAAAGTTGATCCACTCTTAAAACCACAAGAGGGTGTACAAACCATTTGCTAAAATTTACAGAGAACTGCAAATACTATACTTCCAAGAGAGAAGTGTTTTTTTTTTTTTTTTTTGGTTTTGTTTTTTGGTTTTGTTTTGTTTTTTGCTAAGCTATTATTGAACATTTGTTTTCCTGGCAAACTTTAATCCATATAAAACAGCCTATGCATAATGGTAACTACTTTCCATCATGTACAAGTTAAATTTTAAAGAATTTTAAATATGAAAAATTTTGCATAGATGTGAGTCTGTATATATATATATATATACAGTGGATCTTTTAGAAGTTGGAAGACTTCATTACATCTATTTTTTCAGCTAATAAAGCAATTGCTAATATAGATCAATGAATAGAGCTGAGGGACAGAAGCTAGATATGGATGATTGACTCATTAGTACAGAATGAAGGTCAGTCTATAAGTAGTATAACCAAAAGCCTTATTTTTTTAATGAAAACAGGTTGACACATACTGGGTGTAAACATATACCTGAGTAATCTGGTTTATTCTTAGATTAATATTCTAAAATATAATTATTGTGAAATTGAGAAGGGATTCAAATAGCTTGGTTTTTTTGTTTGGTTTTTTTTTGCTGAGGCAATTGGGGTTAAGTGACTTGCCTCCCGGGTCACACAGCTAGGAAGTGTTAAGTGTCTTGAGTTCATATTTGTTTTTTTTTTTTTTTTTTCTTTTTTTTTTTTATTAATTTTATAACTTTTTTTTTGATAGTACATATGCGTGGGTAATTTTTTACAACATTATCCCTTGTACTCCCTTCTATTCCAAATTTTCCCCTCCTTCCCTCCACCCCTCCCCTGGCAGGGCAGTTCCATACATGTTAAATATGTTATAATATATCCTAGATACAATATATGTGTGCAGAACCGAATATTTTGTTGCACAGAAAGAGTTGGATTCAGAAGGTAAAAATAACCTGGGAAGTAAAACAAAAGTGCAAACAGTTCACACTCATTTCCCAGTGTTCCTTCTCTGGGTGTAGCTGATTCTGTCCATCATTGATCAATTGGAACTGAATTAGATCTTCTCTCTGTTGAAGATATCCAATTCCATCAGAATACATCCTCATAGAGTATTGTTGTTGAAGTGTATAAAGATCTGGTTCTGCTCATTTCACTCAGCATCAGTTCATGTAAGTCTCTCCAAGCTTTTGAGTTCATATTTGAACTCAGGTTCTCCTGACTTCAGGGCTGGTGCTTGGGTCTCCATGCCACCTAGCTGCCCCAAATAGCTCATTTTTTAATTTATTAGTTTCTAGATATTTACAATTAAACATATAGGAGTCATAGAATAGTCTGCATATTTTGTGGGTTGGATATGTTTGATTTCTTTTACATCCCCTTTTTCTCCATGGGGAGGATAAAAAAAAAAAAAGCATTTGCCAAGAATCTGTGATGTATGTTTTTAAGTGTTGTTTTCATTTCTTAAAAATAATCTAGTCCCATGAGAGGGGCAGATTTAATTTGACAGTGTTGCAAAACATAGATTTCCCCAAAGTTCAATTAAAACTGAGAAACTTTCTGTTGTTGTTGTTTTTCTTTAGGGCTTTTTGTTTTTTAAAAGTATTTTTTCTGTACATTTGGCTTAGTCATGGATATATCTTTTTGATTTCCTTGATCTTTTTCTCCACTCCAAACAGGTAGTTTTTTGATTTGTTGTTGTTTAGTGTTTTGGTTGTGTCTCCCTTCTTTTAAATAGTATTTTATATTTTCTAATTACTTTGTAAACACAATTTTTAACATTCATTTTTCAAATAAAAATTTGAGCTTCAAATATCTCCCTTTCTTTCTCCCCATAAGCAATCACAGGTTGTAAATGAGCAATTATATAAATATATATTTCCCTTTTAGTCATGTTCTGAAAGAAGAAACAACAAAAGGGAAAAAAATAAAAATAATAAAATGAATATAGTATGCTTTGATGTCCATTTAGATTCCATCACTTCTTTGGATGTGGGTAGCATTTTCTATCATGAGTCTTTTGGAATTGTCTTGAATCGTTGTATTCATTAGAAGAGCTGAGGCAGTCATAGATGATCATCATCCTTACAGTATTGCTGTTAAGTGTGTTTTACTTAGAGAAGACATTATGGTTCTCCTGGTTCTGCTCATTTCACTTTCTATTAGTTCATGCAAATCTTTTCAGGTTTTTCTGAAACCATCCTGCTCATCATTTCTTATACCACAGTAATATTCCATTACATTTTATATACCACAACATCCGTTCCCCAGTTGATGGGCATCCACTCAATATCCAATTTTTTGCTGCCACAGAAAGAGCTAATATAAATATTTTTGTACAAATAGGTCCTTTCCCCTTTTTTGTGATTTCTTTGGGAAACACACTTAGTAGTGGTATTGCTAGGTCAAAGTGTATGCAAAGTTTTATTGCCCTAATTCCTCTCCAGATTGGTTGAATCCATTTATAACTTTATCAACAATGCATTAGGGTCCTAATTTTCTTACACATTTCTCCAACATTATTGTTTTCCTTTTCTGTGTAGTCAATCTGATAGATGTGAGGTGGTACCCCACAGATGTTTTAGTTTGCATTTTTTTAATCAATAGTGAATTAGAGTATTTTTTTCACATTACTGTATATAGTTTTGATTTCTTAATCTGAAAACTTTTTTAAAAATATTCTTTGACCATCATTTGGAGAATGACTTGCATCTTTATCAATTTGACTTAGTTCTCTCTATATTTGAGAAATTATACCTTTATTAGAGATACTTCCTGTAAAAATTGTTCAAATTCAGAAACTTTTAATGTTAAATTACCAGGAAATAAACAAACTCTTTGTCTTCCCATTCTCAAATTGCCCCCTTTAAGTGTCTTTTTAAGAAGTATTACGTTATAATCTCAGAAATATTATGTTTCAAAGTTATATATTATTATATTTATATGAGTGTTTTATAGTCATTTAAAACAGGATAGTTAGCCATATTAATTATTAACATTTTATGGAATTTTTTTTCAACTTTTTTGCCTTCTGTTTTTAACTCACAATCTGAAAGGCATCTAGAATAGTTATTTAATCTTGCTAATTATTTTCATTTCTTTGGCAGTATGTCTGTGAATAAATGTAATTGCTCATCTAGATTTGCAGCACCTTTTTTCAGTCACGAATACCCCTCAAGCTTTGTATTACAGCAGTATATCTATTTAAAAATCTGCCCATTTTTCATTTAACAAAAACTAATGAGGTAATCTCTTTAAAGATTTACTTGGAAGTTGAGAATTAAATGTATTCCACTGTTTTCACTGAATATAAGGAAATACATGCATTATAATGTTTTATTCGGTAACAGTCACATTGATGTTATAAAGGAGATAGCTATAACAACAATCTTATTTAATCTCTAATTGTGATACTTTCATTACTATTTAGAATGAATTTAATGGTTTATGTAGATCTGTAAAATGAAAGCATAAACTTAAGTATAGATCTTGCTAGGTATTAAAATAGATTTCTCATGCAAATGAAGATAACTCTGATATTCACTATATACCTCTCAGATTGGCTCAGATTGACAGGAAATCAGATAATGACGAATGTTGGAGGGGATATGGGAAAACTGGAACACTAATACATTGTTGGTGGAACTTTGAATGGATCCAATCATTCTGGAGAGTAATTTTGGAACCAAAGAGTTATCAAACTGGGCATATCCTTTGACCCAGCAGTGTTTCTACTAGGCTTATATCCCAAAGAGATTTTAAAGGAGGGACCCACATATTGCATCCACATGTGCAAAAATGTTTGTGGTAGCCCTTTTTGTAGTAGCAAGAAACTGGAAACTGAGTGGATGCTCATCGGTTGGAGAATGGCTGAATAAATTGTGGTATATGAATATTATGGAATATAACATTCTATAAGAATGTTCTATAAGAAATGATCAGCAGGATGGTTTCAGAGAAGCCTGGAGAGACTTATTTGAACTAATGCTGAGTGAAATGAGCAGGACCATGAGGTCATTGTACACGGCAACAACAAGATTATATGATGATCAATTCTGATGAATGTGACTCTTTTCAACAATGAGATGATTCAGGCCTGTTCCAATGATCTTGTGATAGTGAGCGCCCTCTACAGCTGGAGAGAGAACTGTGGGAACTGAGTGTGGATCACAACATAGCATTTTCACTCCTTTTGTTGTTTGCTTGCATTTTATTTTCTTTCTCATTTTATTTTTTTATCTGATTTTTCTTCTGCAGCAAGATAATTGTATAAATATGTCCATACATATTGGATTTAACATATATTTTTATTATGTTTTAACATTAAAAAAGTAAAATAGATTTCTCTTCTCTTTCATAAGAGATAATAGTAATAATTATTTACATTTAAGTGGATAAAGGGCAGGAGAACCCAGGTTAAAATCCTCCCTTTCATATGTGCTGGCTGTGTAACTTTGGGTAAATCACTTGGTGCTCTCCATAGCATTCCAAGTACTATAGAACAGCTGTTGTTCTGCTTTGATAGAAGTAATTTCCTCACCTGGAGTACTCAATATTAATGAAAATGCAGGTCTGATTAAAAAAATTCCAAAAGTAATTTTATTTTGTTATCTTGAAGTCTACCAATTGGACAGCTCTATTAACTATTAATTACTGTTTTCACAGAATAGTGATAACTGATATTTATAAAGTTATCCTTGAGGCAATACAAGAACATAAAATATCCTCTAAGTCAAAGAATAAGTTATATAATTTTAGTTTTAGTGAGAGTCAGCATTGTGTAATGAGTAGAAAGCTGGCCCCAGTCAGAAGGTGTGGATTCAAGTCCCAGTGTGATACAGATTTTGGCTGTGTAATCTTAACCTGAATTTTTAGTGCCTCACTCCCCCACAATTAATCAACACTTTTGAGTTACAGAACAGGTTCCTTCAATTACATCTTATTCTCATAATAGTCTTATGGGGGTAGACAGAACTGAAAGTATTATCTCCATTTTACAGATGAGACATATAAAGCTTAAATGACTTGCCCTTAAACCTAAGAATTTTGCCTGGAAATTTATAATTCTTTCTATTCTGCCACATCATTGTGCTGAGCTATGGTTAGTAGGTAATTAAACAACAAAGGGCTATACCATGGAATTATATTAAAAGTCTGATAACTTTATATGGCTTTGGGTTCCTTTTCTCCTTTTCACATGACTTGGTAGCCTTATATACCATGATGCTGGGAGGCAGTAGGTGGTGCAGTGCATTGGATGTAAAAGCAGGAGTCCAGAAAAAAAATCCTTACTCAGATGTTTACTAGTTGTGTGCTTCTGGGCAAATCATTTAATCTTAGCCTCAGTTTGTTCATCTGTAGCTTGTAGGATTGTTGTGAGAATCAAGAGATAAAATAGGAAATGACCTTTGCAAATCTTAATGCAGTATATAAATATTAGCTAATATTAATGATTGTTATCTATTCTGTCTCTGAAAATAGCTATTTTAAAATACTATTATTTTACTACGACTACTACTTGGGACTATCTAGGTGACACAGTCCATAAAGGCTGGCCTGGGATTAAAGGATCTGAGTTCAAATGTGTTCAGACATTTATTAGCTGTGTGACTTTGGACAATTAATCACTTTACCCTGTTTTACTCAGTTCCTCATCTATTAAATTAGCTGAAGAAGGAAATGGCAAACCACTCCAGTATTTTCCAAGAAAATCCCAATTGGGATCACAAAAAATTGAGTACATCTGATGAGAGATTGGAAAGGGGGAACCCCGTTTGTAAGATAGTCCCATGAGGCACAGTGTCCCCTGTAAATGAATTTACAGGCCCGAAAACCTAGACTGATAAAAAAGGTTTATTGTAGGAATTTGGAAGTAAAGTTTAGTTAGAAAGATGCCAGGGCCAAAGGTGGTTGCTGGGCGGGCAGGAACCCTTACATGGCTGGAAGGATACCATGTTTGGGGGGAAGGGCTCCTGCAAAGAGAGAGCTCCAGCTTGGCTCTTTTATACCTAAAAGGGGCTTGTAGGCGGTGCCAAGTTCTTGGCAGGCTTTTCATATAAGGAATCTTAAAGGGACCTCAACCTCTATCACATCTGGAATGCCACCTCTACTACCACTATATTAACATAATTTTAAACTTGTCTGATTGTAAGCTCCATTAAGGAATTGACCCTAATGAAAATTTTCTCTCTTCCAGCTTCTAATAGTGACTGTAGTGGCATAGCATTATATATAAAAGCCACTTTATAAATGCTTGCTTAAATGAATTTAATTTGAAGAGTCCAAAAATGGAGTTAACCTTAATCCAATCCCAAGTTTACTCAGTTTTTTTTTTAGGTGTTTTTTTTTAAGTGAGGATATATGAGAAGTTAATGATGCCCTTCTTTGATTGTGAATATATATCCTAATTACTTTAGCTGATGTTGAAATTCATTTGATAGATTTTCACATATTTTTGATTACTTGCCTTTGCATAAAAATATGCATGCAAACCTTAATCTTTTTAAAAGGAGCACATGGTTTGCATTAGTAGTGTTAGTGGGCTCTGTTACAAATCAGAATTTTAAATCATTTATCAAAGAGGCCAACAAGTGCTACACTGGGCTGCTGCTGCTTTTTATAGGAATTCTGTTGAACTAGGAAGAATAATGATTACATGAGTTGGAAGAGAAGGGGGAAATATTCTAAATTGGAAGAATCCACTTGAGAAAAGGTATAGGAAATGGGAATGAATGTGATATATAGAAAAGAGCATGACTGGAGAGATCATGGATTGAAAGTCATCCCATGATACTTAACCACTTTTGTAATCTTGAACAATTTACCTCCCTAGACCTCAATTTTTTTATCAGTCATTTAGCATTTATTAAGTGAATCCTATGTGCTAAGGATATAAAGAACAGCAAACAACAGCTCTTGCTTTTGAGGAGTTCACAATCTGATGGGGGAGACAGCCTACAAATGACAGGGGTGAACCCTGAAACTGTCCCCTGACTTTTTTATGGGGAAGCCATGGGGGTGAGCTCTGAATCGCTCCTGACAGAGACCCACCCTTAAGGGCAGGTAAGTGGTTTCTTTAAGATTAGCCCAGACCACTCCCAGTAGCTCAGTTGGAGAGTATAACTTATCCCAGTAACTTCAGTGGTCTCATTCAACTGGAAACCTAGGTCTGAGGGCAGGGACAACATTTAAGGAATCTCATTCAATGGAAGCCCTATTCCCAGACTGCCAATAAAAAGGACTATTCTGAACTCCAAATCTCTGCAGAAGTCTGAAGTGGAATTATGCTTTGCCCAGGGACCTCTCTTTTTGGCACAGCTGCCTACCAGACTCTTGCCTGCTGTGAAGATGCCCTCTTCTCAGTGATAACCTCTATTTCTCGGACAAGACCTTGACACTAAGAAGTCTATCTGCCTAGCAAAGCTGGCTTCTCAGTGGCAATAAAAATCCCTTTGCCATTCAGACTTTTCGGGTTCGTGAATTCTTTCACGTTGGACCTGTGTCAACCAGAGGGGATTCCCATAACTCTGCACTGCCACTAACTGCATCACAAATAATTGATGTATGTACTAACAAGATCTAGATAGGATAAAACTGGGGGTAATCTTAAAAAGAAGGCATTGAGTTTAAGAAAAGTTTCTTGCTGTTTCTAGAGTTAGGTCTTTAACTTAGGCCTAAAGGAAGCAATGAGGTAAAAATGAGGAAGTAGAGTGTTTTAAGCATGGGGGACAGTGAGTGAAAATGCATAGTATCTGGAGGGAGGTCAGTGTTATATTGCAGTTTGTAGAAGGTGGAAGAAGACTGGAGAAATAAGAAGAGATCTTTGTTGTGCCAATGAGAATATGGATATAAAGTGCTTTGTAAACTTTAAAATGCTAACTTAAACAGGAAAATTAACGACAAGCCATGCTATCTGTGTTTGAATTATTGCCCTCTAAATTGCATTAGATTTATTCTATATTGTTAAAAAAAAAAAAAAAAAGTGAAATAAGATTTGACTCTGTATAAAGGAACTGTTTTCTCCCAACAGAAAAATAAACTGGATTATGAATAAGTGAATCCCCCAACATAAACATTTTGAAACAAGACTGACCATCTGTCAGGAGTATCACAGAAAGAACAGCTTTAATTAAGAAGAGATTCTTAATCATAGGAGTAATATGATAAAGGAAAATTAATTTGGAAGCCATGTACACGAAGAATTGAAAAAGTAGAGAGACTAGAATGAGGGAGAACAATTTGGACTATATTGATGTAATTCAGAAGATAAAGAGCTGAACAAAGGGAGTTGGAGCTTGGAATGAATAGAGAAGTATGACTTTTAAGACACTGAGGTCAAACTCACTGCTATAGCCCATATCCAGAGAGGGTTAGATAGGATCCAGATTAAAATGTAATTGGGAGATGTTTAACAAAATAAATACAAATATAGTATAACATAGATAATATTAATTTGTGATGTCCAAGGATCCTTTTCTATTTCGTTTTGACACTACTGCTCTAAGACAGATTGCAGGAGGAAATATTAAAAGAGCAAGGTCATTGAAAGTTGTGAGGCTAGAAAGAAAATTCAGAGTTTTACCATTCCCAATCCCAAGGTTTTGATCTCAGGGAATTGTGAAAATGTTTGTGCCTATAGGAAAGGTGTGAAGGGAAAATTATTTGGGGTAAAGGCAATGAGTTCAGTTGGGATATGGCACAATTTTTAAACTACTGAAATAACAGTTACTCTGCTATGTGTTTCAATTCTTATCTTTCCTGAACCCAGGTATCAATTATATTTTAAATTGTAATATTACTTCTTTAAAAAAAAAAAAAGAAAAAGGAAATTGCACTAGTGATTCCATTGTTATATAAGAAACTGTGAACATATTTCCTCTACCAGTCTGCTTTGCATCTTAAAGTCTTAGAATTACCTAAAATACCAATATAATAAATAGTTTGGTCAGGCCAGGTCTTCCTGACTTCAAGAACAATTATCTACCCACTAGATTTTCCCCTTTTTACATTAATTATATAATTTAAAAAGTTAGAGTATTTTCATGGTAGAGGCAATAAACACTATATATCCTATTTTTGCCTACATAATGAAATAGTTACATCCTGGCATTTAAGTCTGTCTACAATTTTTCTCTAAGCTATCTTTCTGGCTTTATTCACATGATTCCTGCCAAATTGTTGCCTTCATTTGGCATGCTATTTCTTGCCTTCGTGCATTTAGGAAGCTCTCCTCCTTACTTAGAATATATCTCATCCTCATATTTGTTTAAAGTACAACTTATTTATGTGTAAGTCTTTCTATACCCCATTCTCTTGCTTGCAAGTGCTCTTTTCTTCAGATTTTTAAGAGTACTTTGTCTTCTTTTTCTTGTATTACTATCCTTTTGTTCTACTTGTAAGGAACAAGAGTGTGTGTGTGTGTGTGTGTGTGTGTGTGTGTGTGTGTGTGTGTGTGTGTGTGTGTCTGTGTCTGTGTCTGTGTCTGTGTCTGTGTGCGTGCACGTGCGCTGCCTGACTGTGCCCATGGTTTAATGTCAGAAGCCAGCCTACTCCATAAATTCCAGAAGTTCCCTATCACCTCCAAGATTGATGCTGGTTGTGATCCCTTTAAGAAACCAGTCCCTTCAGATTTATGATTCCCAACCCCTCCTAGCTGATGCATTATCAATTCAATGAGCTAGGACCTTTGATTCACAAATCCTGGTCAAAAGCATCCCTTTGAATTCCTATAGGTGATATCCTGGCTCTCACTACCCCCTCTCCTCCACTCTC
This sequence comes from Sminthopsis crassicaudata, assembly GCF_048593235.1. Lineage (NCBI taxonomy): Eukaryota > Metazoa > Chordata > Mammalia > Dasyuromorphia > Dasyuridae > Sminthopsis > Sminthopsis crassicaudata. The sequence goes on along the minus strand of NC_133617.1, from coordinate 432,646,599 downwards.
CCCCAGGATCTGAGCCAACTTGGGACTCCATCCAAGGGCCCCTTTGCTAAATCTCTTATTATAAAAGAGCCAAGCTGGAGTCCTCTCTTTGCAGAGGTTCCAAACATGGCAGCCTTATGCCTGACATGCCAAGGATCTCTGTCCACTGGAACACTGTGTCCGGTGCCCTCTTATCTCTACCTTCATCTTTACTAACTAGACTTTAACCTTACTTCCAAACCCCATAATAAACATCTTTTTATCAATCTAGATTTTTGGGTTTGTAAATTCCTTTACAGGGGACTCTTGTGCCGCAACTAGATCTCATTTAACTTCGTATCCTTGCGCCGAATCCAAAGGAGTTGCAGGAGAGCTCTATTTGATTCCCTGTACTCCGAACCTGCCACTAGACCTCAATTAACCCCTAATTTCATTTAGGTACCTCAGTTCTAGACTTCATCAGGATCATATATAAGGTCCTCTGAAATTTCAAACCTCTTTTCAACCTGGTCCATTCTTCTTACACTTTATTTTCTCTCTCTCACATCAATACATTCTAGGATCCAGCTACACTAGCCTGTTTGCTAGATATGAGACCCTGACTGTATACTTGCACTAACTATTCTCCATTTCAGGAATGTTTTCTTTTCTTACCTTGACCTCCAGGTTTTCTATTCAAGACTCAGCTGAAATCCTGCCTTATTACCTTTTCTAGTCTTCTTTTCCCAATCATCATCTTTCATTTACCCATATATAACTTGTTGGTACATAGTTATTTCCATGTTCTCTCTACTCTTATATAATGTGAGATATGCTATTGAAAGTGGGAATTTTTTTTGCCTACCACACTATGTTTTACTAAATGCTTTTTGGCTAGCTGATTAGCCATTCTAAGTATGAGTAACAATGTTACAAGGAGCCCTTAGACACACACACAGCAGACCCTTTACCTTTCAGCTCACAGGCTTCTTTTTTTTTTTTTTTTTAATTGTAAAAAAAAAATTATCTTTTATTTCAATATGATTTTAAAATGGTATTTTATATTTCCAAATACATGCAAGATAGTTTTCAACATTGCCTTTGTAAAACTTTGTATTCAGAGTTTTTTCCCTCTCTTCCCCCTTCTGCCTTCCCTAGACAGCAAGCAATCCAACATAGGTTAAACATATACAATTGTTTATCATAATGCACAAGAAAAATCAGTTCAAAAGGGGGGAAAAATATGAGAAAGAAAAAAAAAAGTAAACAACAGTTCTCTCCCTGGAGTCAGATGACTCTTTCCATCACAAGTCCATTGGAATTGCCTTAAATTACCTCATTGTTAAAAAGATCCAAGTCATCACAGTGGATCAACACATAATCTTATGTATACAGTGTTTTCTTGGTTCTGCTTATTTCACTTAACATCAGCTCATAGAAGTCCTTCCAGGTTTTTCAGAAATAATATTCCATTACATTTATATGCCATAATTTATTCAACCATTCCCAAACTGATGGGCATCCACTCATTTCCACTTCCTTGAAAAGTTTTTCTTCTGGATTCTCAAGTAGCATTAGTAGGTACGGCAATGTCCAAAAGACCAAAAATGGAGAAATTCTCTTTAATAATAAATAATAAATTCTCTTGGCTGCTTGAATTTAAAATTGAATATCTCTTTGAATTCTGAGTTACTACACCTATAGAACTGCACAAAAATCATTGTTAATGACTGTGTATATAATTGAAGTAGCAAATAGTATATATGTGCAGATGTTAAAACAAGATATAGCAGCCTGAAGGGTAACTTGAATCTGAGAAGTTGATTTCTTTCTTTCCTTCACAGCCCCCAGTCCTTTTCCTCACCAATTAAAAGGGAGAAATCCAGAAAACAGAACAAAACATATTTGTACAAATAGAAGGAATCACAAGTTTCCTTGAACAGCTCTCAAGGAGATAGGGGAAGCAAATGTGCTTTAGTCATTTTTGCCAACTATGTGCTGCTGTTTTGAGTTCATCTGTTTTTATTGCCTGTCCCAATCTGCCTGTGCACAATAGATAAAGCGTCTTCATTGCTTTGCTTCTGCTCTGGGTCTGATCATTTCTTTTGGATTTGACAGGAGAAGCAAGGAACCTGAATGTGACTTAATGTCCTTATTATCCTCCACCTCTCAGGATTGCTTGGCTTCCTGTAAAGGAAGTACTTGAGACCAAAAGCCTTGGAAATCTAGGGGACTTTAATAATCTCTATGTACAGACATTTTACCAGCCCACCACATCTGTATAACAATGTCTTTGGGGGAAGAACAGTGCAAATTCATCATAGCACATATATATCTTGTAGATCTTCTAATAAGTTTAAGGGGAAATATTGTGTTGTGTTTTATCCCTAGGACTTAGCACAGTGCCTTAAACATAGTATATGCTTACATGAAAATTTATTGAATTAAATTGTACATGGTGCACTTGCTTTTTCACATTAAATAAATATATTTATGGAGCATCTAGCTAGCTAATTTTTACTCTTTATTTTATAGCCTGGAGTACTTGGATATTTTGAATTCAGTGGTTCTCCTCAGCCACCTGGTTATTTGACATTCTTCACTTCAGCATTACATTCATTAAAGAAAGGTAAGTTTTAAAGAAAGTTTAAAACAATAAAACACTTATATAAAAATTTGAGCAATGCCATTCTTCTCTTTATGGTGTGCTCTATTTGTTTTTGAAAGTCTGATTAATGATTATTACTTCAAATAATTAACTGGATCTAAATGTGCTTTTGGATATTTGACATTTGAGCCCAATTGACATTGCTACTCTTAAATAGTGGAACTATGAATAGTTGAATAGTGAATCAGTAGTTCAGCTATTCAATTCAGTTCAAAAATCATCTAATTGTGTTATTACCTAGTTGACATTTCTCCATTCTTTCTGTAAGAATGGATATCCTGTTAAATGCTTTGCAGAAATCTAGGTAAATTGTACATACAGCATTCTCCTGACTGTGAATTTTGTAAGCCCCTTACAAAAAACATTAAAATTAGTCTGGTCATGCCAGATGAAACTATACAGACTCATTGTAATTATCATTCATGTTCACTAATTTTCTCTTTTCAATAATATTTTATTTTCCAAATACATTTGTAGTTTTTTTCCCCTATGGATATTTTCTTCTATTTTCCCACCAACCTTTTCTTCCTTCTTTATCTCATTCCTAATAATCTATATACTTTATCCCACTCATATTAATCTAAACAGTCTTTTGTACCTCACCTTATCCTATGCTACCCTTTCTGTCCCATTAATTTATATACCTTATTACACACTCTTCCATATTCCAACTTGTCCTAATTCTCTCCCCCCATATTTCTTTGTAATTTTTGGAGAGTGCTATATACCCTTCTTGATAAGTACATGTGTGTACACACACACACACACACACACACACACACACACACACACACACACACACATAATGACAGAATGAGTGCTATTCTTTGTTTAATCCATTCCTGATGTGGGTAGGTTTTCAGAACTATCAGTTCTCCTTCTCTCCCATCTATAATTCTTCTGTGTTGGTTCTTGTTGTTGTACTTCATTCATATAACATAATTACTATTTTTACCTTTTTCTAAATCGTTTTGCTTTTTAGAATCACCTCATACTCAGACTCTACCCATATTTGCTTTTGGACTATCCAATTATTAGTGTCAATTTTATATAATTTATATTTCCTCATATAAAACATAAACAATTTGCCCTTATTAGAGCCTTCGATGTCTGCTCTTATATGTTTTCTATTGTTCAGGTTTGTTTGAAACAAAATCCTGAAAATCTGAGAGTTTGTAAATGTCTTTTTTTTCCCCATTCAATATTATACTTAATTTTGCTGGACATAATATTTTCAGTGGTAATTCTAGTTCTTTGGTTATTATTTCAGGACCTGCAGTCTTATTATAGTTGCTGATAAATTCTGTGCAATTCTTATTGTTTAACTTCAGCATATTTAAATAGTTGTTTTCTTGTTGTTGCTTTTAAAATTTTCTTTTTGATTTAAAATTTAGCAATGATGTTTCTATGTGTTTTCCCTGTAGGATTTCTTTTGAAGTAGTAATTCTATTTCTACTTTTCCCTCTCTTGTTCTATCACTTCAGGACATTCATTTAGTTATTTCTTGTATTGTTGTGGCAGACTACTACTTTTGCTCATAGCCTTCAGGTAGTCTACTTACTATGTTTTCTCTTCTTGATCTGCTTTCTGGATCTGTTGTTTTTCTTACAGATTTCACATTCTCTTAAATTTTTTCATTCTTTATGTTTTGTTTTATTATTTCTTGATCTCTTATAATTTCATTGGCTTCTCCTTGATCAAATCTAATGTTCAGTCATTTTCTTATTTAAAAATCTGAATCTCCATTTATAGTTGATTTTCTTTTCATAATCTTGTTTTTCTTGTTCTTTTTTTTTTTAAACTTTCATTTGATTTTAAAAATCTTTTGTATTCTATGGGACAGGTAACCATTTAACATTATTCTTTGAGGTAGAGGAGGTTTTTTTGTTTTTTTTGTTTTTTTAAATTTCACTATCCTCTGAAAATGAACCTTGGTTTTCCTTATTCCCCTAATAACTTTCAATAATTGCATTCTTTATCCTTTGCTTTTTTTTTTTTTTTTTTTTAAATAAGATCTTAACAGTGTTATCCCCTCTAATCCTGGAATGGTTGGGATGGTGCCTCTAGCTTCAAGTTTTCCTTTAAGTTCTCTTCTCTCCCTGCCCCATAGCTTCTACACTCACCACTGATTTCTTCTTGCCTAGGATCTCTTCTCAGCAATACAACTGGGCTTGGCAATCTTTATTAGCAGGGGTTCCATCAATTTTCCTGGACCATGACTCCTCTCACTATTCAGGAGGTTAAAGTTCCTGTGGTTTGGACTGAGGATATCTCTGAACTGGCCCAACCCTGCTAGTCCCAGGACTCTCTAGTGCTATTTTAGTGGAGCTAGGTTATACTTTATATGTGTTAATCTACCATCTTGGGGTCTTTCTTAGGACTGTCCCAAGTCTTATTTGTTTTTTACTGGTTTATGCTTGCCTGAGGTGAAATTCTGGTTTATTTGTGGGGGAAATTTGGAGCACTTGGAATTTTCTGACTTAATTTGCCATCTTTCTCAAGATAGTTTTCAATATTCATTTTTGTAAGTTTTTGAATCCCAGAATTTTTTCCTTCTCTTCATTATCTCCCCTCTCCCCAAGACAGCAAGCAATTATACATGTACAGTCATTTTTAAAATTTCCATATTAGTCATATTTTGAAAGAAAAATCAGAAAAAAAGGGAAAAAAACATAAGAAAAAGCAACCCCCCCCCCAAAAAAAAGGTGAAAATAGTATTCTTCCATCTGCATTCAGTTTCCATAGTTCTTTCTCTGGATACAGGTGACATTTTCCATTCCAAGTCTATTGGAATTGTTTTGGATCAATGTGTTGCTGAGAGGAACTAAGTCTAGCTAAGTCATAATTGATTATTACATACTCTAGCTGTTAGTGTGTACAATGTTCTCCTGGTTCTGCTCACCTTTCTCAGCATCAGTTCATATAAATCTTTTCAGGCCTTTCTGAAATCAGCCTGCTCATCATTTTTTATAACTCAATAATATTCTATGACATTCATAAACCATAATTTATTCAACCTTTCCCCAATTGATGGGCACCCCCTCAATTTCTAATTCCTTGCCACAACAAAAAATGATGTACAAACATTTTTGTACATGTGAGTCCTTTCCCCTCTTTTATGATCTCTTTGGAATGCAGATCCAGTAATGACACTGATCAGTTTTGACATAGTTCCCAATTGCTCTCTGGAATGATTGGATCAGTTCACAACTATCAACAATCAATTTATTAGTGTCTCAGTTTACCCATATCCTCTTCAATATTTGTCATTATCTTTTTCTGTCATCTTAGCCAATTCGATAAGTATGAGGTGGTATCTCAGAGTTGTTTTAATTTGCATTTGCCCAATTAGTAATGATTTGGAACATTTTTTCATATGATTATAGGTAGCTTTAATTTCTTCATCTGAAAATTGACTGTTCATATCCTTTGACCATTTATCAATTGGAGAATGACTTGTAGCATAAATTTGACTCAATTTTCTATATGTTTTAGAAAGAAGACTTTTATAAGAACCACTCATCTTTCTGTTTCCCTTCTAATCTTGGCTGCATTGGTTTTGTTTGTGTAAAACCTTTTCAATGTAATGTAATCAAAATTATCCATTTTGCATTTCATAATCTTCTCTTTCTTGTTTAGTCATAAATTCCTTTTCCATAGATCTAACAACCATTCCTTGCTCTCCTAATTTGCTTATATTATTACCTTTTATGTTTAAATCATATACCCATTTTGACCTTATCTTGGTGTGAGATGTTAGGTCTGTAATACTATTTTCTAATTTTCCCAGAAATTTTTGTCACATGGTGAATTCTTATCCAGAAGCTGGAGTACTTTGGATTTATGAAACCGTAAATTACTATAGTCATTGATTATCTTGTGAACCTAACCTATTCCTTTTATTCACCACTCTATTTCTTAGCCAGTACCAAATGATTTTGATGATTGCTGCCTTATAATATAGTTTTAGATATGGTACGACTAGATTGCCTTCCTTTGATAGTTTCTAATCATTCAGAATCCTAAAATTCCTGACCAGTTTTTATAGGACTCAGGTCTTGTATTTATCCTCTTTAATTGTTTTTATTAATATCTTTCAAACATATCTTGAAAGTCCATGTTGGTTAAGATTGTGTGAATTCACATTGATCTTTTCAAACAACTCCTTGGAAGTTGCCTTTCTCCATTCTTTCACTTTTTATTCAAGAAAATCTCATTTTTCCTACTCTTGAGTTTTCATATAGAATTTAAATCCACAATCTCCTTGTGAATTCTTTGAAGCTATTTTCCAAATGAGTTTTCCTGATACCAGGCTTGGTAGTGCTCCATTCACTGCATCATTGAGCTGTACCAGAGTAATCTTCCTAGCATACTATTTGCAGCATGCATCTCCTGTTCAGAAATCTTCTGGGCCTACCATTGCTTTTGAAATAAAATTTAAAATCCAGAACCTTACATTCAAAACTTCCCATGTTCTGGTTCCATCTACCATTCTGTTAGGTTATTTCATTTATTCTGTGTTCTAAGCAAAATAATCAATCTCTGTCCCTTACTTTTGTACTAATTATTCTTATCATTTTACTTTTACTCATGCCATCTCCCACATATCTTTAATTTTTTTAAATTAAAAATTTCCAAATTCTCTCCTCTTCACCCTCTCCTCCATTAAAAGGGCAAGTAATGTTATGCATAAGAAATCATGCAGAATATTTTCATAACAGCCATGTTGTAAAAGAAAAACAAGAAAAGTAGACCAAAAAAATAATGCTTTAATCTGCACTCAGAGAGTATTGCAATTTTTTAGACAGAAGTCTATACTGTGGCCTGTTTTTGAGAAGTACAAAGTACTACTAATACAAATATATGGGCAGCTAGGTGGCACAGTGTATAGAGTACCAGCCCTGAAGTCAGGAGTACCTGAGTTCAAATTTGATGTCAGACATTTAATACTTCCTAGTTGTCTGATCCTGGATAAGTCATTTAACCCCAATTGCCTCAGGGGGGAAAAAATCTAGATATAATACAAAAAGGTTTTGAATTAGGTTTTGGTATAACAAACAAATCATAATGACAGCATTGTTAAGAATAATAATCACATGTTTGTTCAGCTATGTCCTGTCTTTTGATTTCCCTGAAGTGCTGAGCTATATACTACTTGTGTGATATACAGTTGAAAGCTCTAGGTATAGAATCAGAAAATTCAAGTTATTATGTGATTACATACCTCTGACCCAGGCCTCCATGACCACTTGTTTTTCATTAAAAGCAAACTGAACAAAATTTATTCTTTGATTCAGAGGGTACTTTGTGTTCTTAGAGTCCCTCATGGTTATCTTTATGGACATCACATCATTCAGAGGAAACAAAAAGTATTAATGGAATTTTAGGTTAGCAGAGTTTAATACTAACTTTTTTTTTTGCCTATCTTTAATTTTTTAACATGGATAAATATAATCATGAAACTGGGCACTTTTTCTAATGGATTTGATACTGAATTTACATTTGAAAATATTTTCAACAAATCAGTTGTAGTAAAATATTGAAGCTCCATTATTTTCAGAACTGAATAGCTTATTTTATTAGCTATAAAAGCCCCTATTATTTTAATCTTGGAGCTTATTTAACAGAATGAATGTTAAGAATATGAAAATGTACAATGATATTTGTTGGTATGATTCTTCATTTAAGAATGTCCTATGCTAAGCTAGGAACTAACTGTTCCTAATTAACTGAAATTTGAATTTCCTTCTTTAGTAAGACTTTTATTAAAGATATTTTAAACTATATTTTGGGACTCGGCTAGAGTTTATTAATTTTTCATTGCATGGGGAAACAAATATTTTGCATAGGTAATAACATAGTTGAGCACTCCAAATCTGGTCTAATTTAGATGAGCTATAAGAATGAATTAAGTTGTTGTTTAGTCATTTTCAGTTGTGTCTTTATGACCTCTTTTCTTGGCATAGATACTGGAATAGTTTGCCTTTTCCTTCTCTGGATCATTTTACAGATGAGAAAACTGAGGCAAATGACTTACCCAGGATCACACAGATCGTGTCTGAGGCCAGACTTGAGAAGACTCAAGTTCAAATCTATCCTCAAACACTTAATAATTGTGTCATTTGGGTGAATCACTTAACCTCTGTTTCAGTTTCCACATTTGTAAAATGTAGTAACACTACTCTGGATTATTGTATTGCTGAGACTAAATCACTCACAGTTATTCATTATTGTTACTATGTACAGTGTTTTCCTGGTTTTGTTCACTTCACTCTGCATTGCTTTTCTGAAATTCACCTGTTGATGGTCATTTCTTAAAGCACAACAGTATTCCATGACAATTATGTGCAACCTGTTCAGCCATTGCTCACTTCATGGGTATCCTCTCAATTTCCAATTCTTTTGACACCACAGAAAGAGCCACTGTTAATATTTTTGTATAAACAGATCCTTTTTCTTTTTTTCTTTCTTTTTTTTTTTTTTAAATCATCTCTTTGGGATAGCTACCCAGTAATAGTATTGCTAGATCAAAGGGCATGCACAGTTTGCATTTTGGACATTCCAAATTGTTTTCTAGAATGGTTGTGTCTGTTCAGAACTTCATGTATTAGTGTCTCAGTTTTCCCATAATCCTTCCAACATTTGTCATTTTCCTTTTCTGTCATATTAGTCAATCTGAGAGCTATGGAGTAGTAACTAAGAGTTGTTTTAATTTGCATTTCTCTAATCAATAGTGATTTAGAGTATTTTTCCCCATGACTTTTGATAGCTTTGATTTCTTCTACTGAAACTGCCTCTTCATAACTTTTTAGCATTTATCAACTGAGGAATGATTTGTATTCTTTAAAATTTGACTCACTTCTCTATATTAAGAAATGAAGCCTTTATCAGAGATAGTTGTCATAAAAAAATTTTTTTTCTCAGTTTACTGCTTTTGGGTTTTGTTTGTGTAAACCCTTTTTAATTTAATATAACCAAAATTATGTTTCATAATGCTCTCTGTTGTTTGGTTCTAAATTCTTCCCTTATTCATATATCTAACAAATAATCTATTTCATGCTCCCCAATTTGCTTATGTTAACAACTTTTATGTCTAAATCATATACCCCCTTTGACCATATCTTGGTATTTGGTATGAAAAATTGTTCTAAACCTAGTTTCTGCCTTACTGTTTTCCAGTTTTCTCAGCAGTTTTTGTCAGATATTGAGTTCTTGTCCAAAATCCGAGGTCTTTGAGTTTATCAAAATTATGTTCATTTATTACTTTGTATTGTGGGCCTAATCTGTTCCACTTACCCACAACTCCATTTTTTTAGTCAGTGAGATTACTGCTTTATATTTTGAGATCTGGTACAATTAGGCCATATATATAGTTATATACTATATTATATAAAATCTGTGTCCATATTCAGGGTCTTAGGACTGACTAGGAAATCCACACTGATCCGCTTATGAATGCCTGTTTTGCTAATAGATTTTTTTAGTTCAGATTGCTTCTTCGCTAAATTGTCAACTACACAATGTAAAGTTTAAGTTGTTAACAGCAGCCCAAGGAAGGAAATTTTGTGAGGCCAGAAAAATGAAGAATAAAATAACCAAAGGTTTAGAAGAGAGAAGGCACAAGGAAAACTGAAGAGAGCTAAAGAAAACCAGATAGTTGTGATCTACCTATGTTATCTACCCTTTTTTGTCATTGGGGTTACCATTTTCTTGTCCTCAGGTTTAAAATTTTGGAGTATTTTTTTTATTCTCCCTCCTTATGTTTCCTCTACCCCCTTTTACCCTTTCAGAAAGTTATTGAACCTTAGTAATTAATTACTCCACCCCAATATTTCTTAATTTTACTTTCCTTTTTATTGCTACTAGACCCCATTACCTCACATTTGGATTCCTATAACAGTTTCTAAGCTGGTCTTCCTCTAGTTTCTCTTTATTTCAGGTTATTCTCCACATATGATAAACTGCACTACTGGAAACACATATTTTAACATCAAGATCTGAGGGTTTTCTTGATGTCCATTTCTGGTTTATCTTGGTCCTGAGCTCTTTATGCATTAAAAGACTTACTAGAAATTTGAACCTATTTGACGTTGGACTGGTATATTTCAGAAACTCATATCTGGTATACTAAAGAGTGTGTTGTGTGTATGTGTGCGCATGTGTGTGCGTATGCGCTTGTGTAGATATATACACACACACATATATATCTGCACATTTGAACATCATTTAACAGTTAAAATGTGTAATTTACAGCATAACTGTGTTAAGTATATTTTTTATTGGTCTCATTGCAAAATGACAGGTTAAAAAATTGGCTCAAAAAATAAACCATTTCATGCTTCCTTTTTCCTTTCTAAGTGTTACTGCTTATCTTTAACAATGAGAATTTGAACTAAGGATTGCCTTAACTTGGGAACCAACATTCATATACTGTATTACTTTTCCTGAAAGTAGGACATTTTAGAGCACATGGATAAGGAGACTGACCAAGTGAGAAAAAGATAATTAAAATGAATTGAAAAGTAATTCTGCTACTTTTCCTTCTGAGAAGTGAGAGAGAGAGAGAGAGAGAGAGAGAGAGAGAGAGAGAGAGAGAGAGTGAGAGAGTGTGTGTGTGTGTCTGTGTGTGTGTGTGTCTGTGTGTGTGTGTGTCTGTGTGTCTATGAGTTGTTTTTTGTAGCATATTGTTCATTACAGGAACAATATTTTTAATTTTTGTTCCAGTGATTTTGAAGGCCCAAAGAGGAGAATTAGATCCCAGTTTAGTTATTAAATAATAGTTACTTGTCTTAATTTTTTGTTCTCAGATTTAAATTTTGATATTGGCCTTGAGTTCTTAATCATACATTTAAATATATGTTTTTGCATGCAAATATATATATATATATATATACATATATATATATACATATATATATGCACATGTACATTTTATTTAAACATTTATGTAGATATTTAAATATGCATATACATGTATAAAATCATAATTCTGTAGTGAAAAACAGTTTTTTAAAATGTGAATACTCTCCAGCTTGCCATACATTGATTTTTCTATTAAACTGTAGTTTATTTCTGCCTTTGTGGTTTACTTTTTTATGGAAATTAAAAAAGGCAAACATTACTATTCAATTCAGTATTGCTTTTGTGTATTATGTACATTTGATTATTATTATATATTTACAAAAATAAATTTATTTCTATTATACCTTATTTTTGCTTCTGAGGTTTACTTTGAAAATATTTTAAAATTTTATTATAAGGTTTTATGTTGTTTTGCTAAACATTACTTTTTAAATTTGTTAAATTCAGGAAATATTGGCTATAGCCATAAAAATATCGTGGCTCTTTCATTTTCTAAATATTTGTGAAATTTCATTTTGATTTTTATTGCTGCAATTTTTTTCTTTTTTCCACCAGCCAAAGCAACTACAATAATATATTCACTTTACTCTTAATTGTTTAGCATTTGGATAAGAATTACTTATGTGAATTACTGTGATTATACTGTAAGAAATATTTGAAATATATTATAGTTGTGCATTTTGTTGTCTAGGTTTAGTTGTCAGAGGTGGCCACATGTAGATTTGGTTTTGGTTATAGATTTTCTCTATAGGGTACTTGGGTAAAAAAAAAAAAAAAATACTTTGCTGCCACTCAGGGATCTGGAGGCTTCCTTTGAACCCAGGCCAATTTTATTAAAAGAAGCTCTATTTTTAAAGAATTCATTTAGCTTTTGTTCCCTCTATTTTTTGTAAGCATTTTTTTTTTTTTTTAAACAAAAGAACATCTTCTGTTTCAGATTACCTAGGAACATTACGCTTTGGTGTTATCACAAATAAACATCTTGCCAAGCTAGTGTCCTTGGTGAACTCTGGAAGTGTTTATTTACATAGACATTTCAACACATCACTTGTAAGTATTCATTCTTCATTATTGATACATTGTGGTGCCTTGAATTTTAATTGAACTTTGTACTTTTGTGTTCTTAGGATTTTCATGAAATCTTATTTTTCATTTGATATATAAAATTACCAAAAATGTCTGTGGAACATTTTGTGCTTAAATGCCCAGGAGTTATTCCCTACCCTTTATGCAGAGTAAACTTTGTACCATTTATCAAGAACAATAAAATAATAAGTTTCTCTCCCAAGGCGATCTGATAGATTTTTAAGCCCTTTTCATTTCATCCTGGACAGTTTCAAGAGTTTATGGCTATTTGATATCTGGAGAACTTTCGGGAGCTCTTAAATTTTCCTTTCAACTTAATGTTTCTCGGTTTTAGCTGTGTTTTGGAGAGATAACCTCAAAGCAGTTATTTTAGAGCTTTGACATAATCTTTCACAGCTTTTTTTTTTTTTTTTTTTTTTTTTGCTACTTAGTCTTCTTATCCTCTAGATAGGACGGTTTTCATTTTATTTTTCTTAGAATTGTGTAACTTTGTTAGCTCTAGTGATGTCTTCACCTTAGGCCATAAAGATATTTTCCTGTATTTGTCTCCCTATGTCTTTTACCAGCTGTCTGCTTCTCTTTCTCATTGTAATGTTTGTTTCCATCACTGGTAGTATTTTCTGTATAACAATATAAATTAGATTATTTATCTAAAAAACTCAAGACTATTTTGATTTACTGACTGTGTAAACTGAATACTTTCTTATTCTGCAAAAAGAATTCCAGAACACTCTCTCATTATGTATTTATTTCTTACAGTGTATATTCTTATATGATCTTCTGGTTCTTGTTGAGAGTTTTTGAACATTTTGAACATTAAAGTAAATGGTGCCAACTAGCTTGATGGTTGTATATATTAATTCTGTACCTTAAGAACAACCAAGCCATTTCCATCTTTACAGTAGCTGAATCCTGCTATATATGTTGTCTTCTCCAGGTAGAATGTGAGCTTTTGTGATCAATAATTGTCTGACTTTTCTGTTTCCTCAGCAGTTGGCACATAGCAAGATTTATAATTTTTTTTTTCTTTCATTTGTTCATTATAATCTGCTCTCCACCTGCAACTGCCTTGCTATTATTTGGCCTATTTATAACATTATTCATATAGAATTAACTTGCCCTTGTATTTTTTTTTTTTTTTGGCCTGAAGTTTTATTGTTGTGGAATAATAAAATTAGAAAAAATAATATAATTGGTTTTATTTTCTTAGATGTATATTGACATATATGTAATATACATATCTATGGGTTCATTATGCATACTTGACAACTGTGTGAAAATTGCATCTAGATAAGGTGTTAGAATAGTTATTTGTAATATCAGTGATAAAAAAAATTCATCTAAGATTCAGTAGTGAGATAATCAGTGTGAATTAATATATCCTGGTACTATCAAATTTACCTTAACTTTTGAGATAAAATTTAATCTTATGTATAGTTTCCATAATCTGATAATGATATTGGTTTGATTTTATCATGTTTTCTTTTATACAAAGGTCTTTCCTAGAGAGGTAATGAACTACACAGCTGAAAATATTTATAAATGGGCTTTAGAAAACCGAGAAATGCTTGTTCAATGGCTGCGACCACATGGAGGGAAAAGTCTTCTCCTGAATAATGAACTCAAGAAAGGACCAGCACTTTTTTTATTTATACCTTTTAATCCCTTAGCAGAAAGTCATCCTCTATTAGATGAGGTAAGATTCATAATATAAAAGCATAACTCAGAACTATTTATTGTATAGTAAAACATCATTATTTGTACTATGTTAATTCATAATTAATAATAATTCTTAGGAGGAGTCAAGTCAGTGCCAGTAACAGTGTCCATAGCTTTTTTTTTTTTCTTCAGTTAAAAGGTCAGAACCTGAGGCCAGTGAATAACACCTCTTGGCTCAGCTCCATCCACCATGTAGCTCAGTAATGATTAAATACACAGAATTATTTGATAGTGGATGAGGGTGAAGAAAGCAAAACATTCTTAATTTCCTTACATAAAGTGATTGAGATTATTTTTGCCTTTTATTATTAATTATTACCATCATTGTTGCTATTACAACTAAGAAGATGGAAGGACAAGCACAAAAGAGTTTGGGAGATACACTCTATACAAAGTAAAAATAGAAGTTGACTTGTTTCAGTTCCCCTTATATATCCAGAATGAGAGAAGTAAAATCCTAGCACTAGCAACAACATTTTTTGGCTTTTCTATTTTCAAGTCAGACAACCAAGCCAGTTCTCAAGTGACTGCCAACCATCAGCAGGATTGGATTTCCACTTTTCCCCTTGCTTGACTTCACCCAGTTTATTCCCTTTTTCTGTAAGTTTATTTTATACATAGTTCATTTGTAGTCAGTTACAGGGAGCAATAATAAGTTGTAGAAAACGTGGGGATAGTTACTAATTGTATTTTCTATCTCTTTTATTTTTTTCTTACCCGAGAATGGCTTAATTGATTAAAACACATTTCAGAGACTCAGTGTACTTTATTGTAAGCTAACTGCATACTCCTCAGTTCCTTCAGAGTGAACCTAACTTATCCTTCAAAGAAAGCAGAACTTAATACTACATGTCCAGCTAACACCATTGTTTTGTTGCTATAATCTCATTTACACCATTTCTAAGGATCATTCCATTATTTGGCACTACTTTGTATTGTGTGGAAAATTAAGAGAGAAATGAAAGAGGAACAAATGAAAAGCTTCCTTGTTCAAGGCACTGTGATGGAAGATCTGTGAATAAAAAAATTTAATTTCTTTGAAATATTTTGGCCATTCAAACTTTTATCTGCTCACCTTCTAAATTAATTGAGAGTTTATTCATTTAGACTAGCACTAACACTTTAGAGCACTGTGCAGAAAAAAAGTTTTATGTTCACCTAAAGCAATAGCAATAGTTCTAGGTGTAAAATATTTATGTAAATCTTAGCTTTCAATGTTTAATATTTTTAATGTTTTCAGTTTCTGATCAAATTAGGTGTGGATTAGTTGCTGTGAAAGGGGAATAGGAGTACTGTTTTCCTGTTAAAATGAATGTGGATATACTTAGCGATACAGCAGAGAATGTATTAGACTAGTAATATTTTTTTCTCAGACAAGCATCCTGTCTGTATTTGTGTATCTACTTTACATTATCATTACTTTTCCTATTGAATTTTTATTTAGAGATCATAACATTCCTGTGAATTTAATTAACCCCTCTTTATAATTGGAAAAACAGGTTAAGAAAACTTGTGATTTACCCAAGGTAATGACCAGCTGAAACTAGAATCCAGATTTTGTTAATCCCCATCTAACATGTCATTCACTCAACTCTTCTTCTTTGTTCTCAAAGTGTCAGACATATGAGCAGATTTGATTGATAAAAGCTATACATCTAATTTCTAAAAATTTAATTTTTAAATTTGTTTGCTCTTGTGGATGAAATTTTTCCCTCACTTTTAAGGATCCAAAAAATTATCATTGTCATGTTTTAGTGCCCTGACAAAAAATATAGGTTTAGCTTAATCCAGGTTTAATTGTTCAGGTTTTGTTTTTTGTTTTCAAAGTAGTTAAAATTTTTTTGTTTATTTAATTTCACTTCTAAATATATATCTCCCTACTGTATCTAATGAGTCATGCTTTTACAAAAAATGAAAAAAAAAAGGGGGGGGGGAAGAATTAGCAAAATTAACATACATGTCAAGAATATTTGTGTAATATTCATAGTCCCTTTTTCTCTCTCCCCTCCCTCCCTTACAAAGAAGAGAGAATAGGGGCATTTATTTTCTCAGTTCTTCTCCAGTGGTTGAACTTGATCATTATTATTAGACAAAATTTAGCTTCCTTTGTGTTTCCATTTATATTGTTGTAGGAAATGTGTATATTGTTTTCTTGGTTTTCTTTTATTCACTCAATCTTAGTTCATAAATTTTAAGATGATGTGATAATTCTTTTGATTAGACCTACACATTTCACTGATTAAAGTAAAACAAAGTAAAATAAAGGCAGTAATTACAATGCTAACATTTTTAAAGTTGCTAAGCCTTCCTTATCTTTTTCTGTATAATAAAATATGACATCAAGCACTAAGTGACTCTTATATAGTATAGTTTGACCAAGATTTTAAAAATACTGTTTGTAAAGTAAAAGAACAAAAAATAAGAATCTCCTTTCTTTATTGTCATTTTCTTCATTTTATTCCATTTTTTTAAAAGAAATTCCATGTGATTTAATATCTTAATATCATATCTATCTTTGGCAGATTTAGTCCATTTTCACTTCCTTCCTGTTACTACAAATTGATATCTGCTATGTTATTATTTCTCTTTCTTTTACAACTAAAGAAAAGCAAGATTTATTGTGCTGTTTTATCTTATCTACAATAGAATGCTTTTAGGTTGAGGCAGCTCATCTAGCCTCAGTCATTTACTAACTAATATTTTCCATGTATGTGTGTGTACATAATACATACATATGTATGTATATGTGTATATATTATATATGTACACATTTGTATATCTGTTTATATATATCAAATGAAATTTGAGTGATATCTAAGTTTAAATTAGTATATAGTATTATGGTGATCATAAATGAGATATAATAAAAAAATAAGAGAGGTAAAATTATCCAGTGAATTCATGTTGTCTGTCTTTGATTTTGGAAACTAGTTCACTTGCTACTAATATTTCCTTAGGCGTTCTGAAAATTTTCAGAATGAAGTTATTTTGGAGTATCAGTGATAAGATGAAGAATAAAGCTGTCAGATTCTTAAATATCTTACATAGTTTGAAGCTTAACAATACCATGTAAAGAGCCTGGATAGGAGATTTGCTGCTAATTTCCCCTGTGACCTGGGCAAGGCATTTAAACTTTCTGGGCATTCACTTTCACACTTGTAAGTCAAGAATGTTGGAGTAGATTTCTTCTACTTAGAAAAAATATCTGTCAGTCTGAGGGAGTAAGATATGGGACCTTACAAAGTCTCTTCTGGAATTTAGATAATTGGCATATTAGTAAATCTTTGCACAACAATAACATATGCTTTCAAGAATTTATATTTAAAACAATGTTTATTCACTTATTTATTGCTAAGGCAATTGGAGTTCAGTGACTTGCCCATGGTCACACAGCTAGGAAGTGTTAAGTGAGATCACATTTGAACTCAGGTTCCCTGACTTCAGTGCTTTAGAGGACACTGTGAGGACAGAGCACTATCCACTATGCCATCTAGCTTCCCTTTAAAGCAATATTTATTGCCAGAACTTTTTCATGGAACTTTAAAATGTCTTATTTACACTAAAATTAGAAGGGGCTTATTTTAAGTCAGTGGTGTACAACTCACTCATTCTATTTCCCTTATGACATTTTCTTTAGATTACCGAAGTGGCCTTGGAATACAACAACTGTAATAAAAGTCAAGTAGTTGAACAACTACTTCAACACCTGAGACATGTGGATTCATCAACATTGGGTTCTCTGGTATCCAATTCCCCAATCCAACTGGCAGAATCATCTTCAATAACCGAGTCCCCATGCTGCAATACTGTGGTGCTTCCTCAGTGGCATTCCATCTCAAGAACCCACAATGTCTGTGAGCTTTGTGTCAACCAGTCAATTGGAATTAAGCCAAGTAAAGTCAGTGTGCCACAGTGCAGTTTTTTTGAGATAGCAGCAGCTTTGGATTCATTCTACCTCAAGGAACACACCTTCTATCAAGTTACATCAAATAGCATAGAATGCAGCAATTTTTTAAGTTTCTATAGTCCTTTTAGCTACTATACTGCATGTTGCAGGACAATGAGTAGGGGCTTGACTAATTCTGAAGAGGATATCTTTCAGTCCCCTAACATCGCATTTTCTTCCCATGAGAAGAAATGCAAAGCTGATAACCCAAGTTCTGTTCCTCATATTGAGGAGAACACCCCTCTCTTTCCTGATGTTGATATTAATAGCACAAGTATCACAGGCCTGAGCTGCAGGACCAACAAGACCTTGAACCTTTATCTATTGGATTCAAATTTGTTCTGGTTGTATGCAGAAAGGCTGGGTGCATCAAGTTCGACTCAGGTTAAAGAATTTGCCGCTATTGTTGATGTAAAAGAAGAATCTCATTATATCTTGGACCCAAAACAAGCTCTTGTAAAGCCCACTTTAGGTACTGTAGGTAGTTTTACTTCTACAAATATTATATATAATACTATTTCTGAATAGAAATGACCTCTTAATGTTGTTGGTAAAGTA
Source organism: Sminthopsis crassicaudata (assembly GCF_048593235.1). NCBI lineage: Eukaryota > Metazoa > Chordata > Mammalia > Dasyuromorphia > Dasyuridae > Sminthopsis > Sminthopsis crassicaudata. The sequence goes on along the minus strand of NC_133617.1, from coordinate 432,627,802 downwards.
CTGCTTCTTAACTGTGATGTGTTAAATTGGTTAAAAAGATGTTGTCAACCTCTACATAGTTTTTCACTCTTTTTGCCTATAATGTATTGTTATTTTTTAAATTACTAAATTAGCTTAATACCAGAATGACAGAATTGAGTAGTGCTAAAAAGGGACATTACAGTTCCTGTAGTCCAGACTCTTTTTAATAATGAAGAAACAAACCCAGATTTCTTGTGACATGCCCTTTGTCACCCAACTAATAAGTGGAGAGCCTCTGAAACCTAATCTAGTGTAATTTCCATTGTTCTGCACTACTTCCTAGCCTCTAAATCAGTGGTCCTCAAACTTTTTAAATAGGGGATCAGATCACTGTCCCTCAGATTGTCGGAGGGCTGGACTATAGTAAAAACAAAACCTCACACTCTGTCCCCAACCCTCAGCCCATTTGCCATAACCCAGCAGGCCGCATCTGGCCCTCGGGCCATAGTTTGAGAACCCCTGCTCTAAATTGTAGATCAATTTGTTACTTAGTTCTATATTTTGTGAAAAAAATCAAACAAAAACATTGATAGTGATTGTGAAGGATTGTGAAAATATTTCTAAGATGATATCCAGTGGAAAGAGAATATCCTCATGAATTAAGAGATACTAGTTTTTGGCAGAAACATATCATTAAATAAGAAATGTCCACAACTATATCAATTTCATTCTTCAAAATAATAATAAAAATACTTTGTTTAAGTTAATCTTTTTTCTCCCTTTGCCTCAAAGGTTCAGTTTATGATAGTCCATACCATTATACCGATTTGACCAACTGCTATATTTATAGCATTGTACTGATGATATATTCTTGCCATTATAAACCTAGATCATAAGAATAGGCTATTCTTATGGCAAGTGGACAAGCAAATGATTGTTTTCCTTTTCAAAGAATTCAAAAAGAAGAAATATTTAAACTTAGCCTATCTCTAGCCTCAGTGAATTAATTAGGCCCTGTGGGTAGGAACACATTTGACTTGTGTTCAAACCTATGAATTCCAAAGCTATGTTAATTCAGCTTTATTGGAAACAGGAAAGTCATCCTTTTCCCAAGTAGACTGGGAGGAATTTGTGAAAAAAAAATTTTTTAATTTGATTTTCCAGTGTTAGAGATAATAAAAAGATCATGAAAAGTAAAATTAAGCCCTCTTCCCATAAAGAATGACCATTTTTATTAGTAACTTTCTTTAGGCAGGTTCATGACAAGTTGTATACATTGAACTTTTCTAAATAAAATATACTTTACATGCACTTAGGAATCTATTTACAAAGTTTTTGATTATAGGGTTTCTTTAAAGTAAAAACTATTAATAAAGAAAAATAATTATCCACTAATTTCTGTTTTCTAAAATATTTTAGTACATTAGGTTTTATTAAAGGAATACCCTTTTTAAGAAAAAGGTAGTTTTAAAAATGTTTCCCATAAAATGGTATTTAACAAAATTAATTTGTTCAATGAAATTAGAACATTCTAACTTTGAAATGTTTTTTGGACAGCATCCTTAGCTGCCTAATTATTTTCTTGCATCTACCCTAAACATTTCAGCTGATTGCTTGCTCAGCATTGACAAAATCAGTAGTGAATTATGGGAAGTCATCTGTTGTACAGGATTATTATATCCTCAGAGCAGTTATTTAGAAGCTGTAGAATTTGTGTTTTATTCACATTAAAATAGTGATCCTTTTTTGTTTGTTTTTTTGTTTTTTTTAATTAAAAGTCACTAAGATTCTGGTAAGCTCTTCACCCTCTTCCTATTGCTTGCTCACTGGAATATCCAGTGAGGTTGATATTTGGCTCAGAATTTAAACAGATTGAGGATATTAAAAAAAAAAAAAAAAAGATGAGAAACAATGTTGCTATAATATAGCAAAACAGTATTAGATAATGAGTTAATAATAGGGTTGCTACTAGCTAAAGTTAGGCTTTTGAATATTTGTGGATTTCATTTCTTTGAATCCTTATAAAGTGTAATCAGAAGCTTAATTTATGTTTCACTAAGCCACAGGCTAGGGAAGGAGAAAAAAAAAGCACAGTGCTTTCAAAAAAATTAGCCCTCAAAAGCCATGACTAGAATGCTTGATTTTATTCATTGTCATTGTAATTCATTTGAAAATCATTTTATTTGTAAGTTGACATCTCTTAGAGACTGTGTTATTTTGGAAACTCTTTTAAACAACCTTACTTTTGAATTTGTGAATTGGCCCTTCTTTAAAAAAATGGCAGAATTTCTAATCCTCAAACTGACAGTTTATAACACTATGGAAAGCGGTCTTATGTCGACCATTAGTAGCTTATGCTACTAGGTAAAGTTGATGCCTTTAATTGAGAGTTATCATCACCTTTATGGATTTTCAGGATGGGACAGTTTTAAAATCTGATCCTAGGAATGTATTTTAGCTTTATAAAATGTAAACATTAAAAAGATAATCTTATTGTTTCTTTTTATAGAGTCTTTTATTCAGAACTTCAGCATTCTCTACAGTCCATTGAAAAGGCACCTTATTGGAAGTGACAGCGTCCATTTTCCTTCTCAGCACCTAATCTCTGAAGTAACAACTGATACCTTTTGGGAGGTTGTCCTTAGAAAAAAGGTATTTTCCTGAAAAGGAATCTCCTTTCTCTTTACAAAGAGGTTTCCTATCAAAATACCTTTGTGTGAATGAGTGGTATTTAGCTTTTGATCATTAAAAAAAATATATTGACATCTCATTTATTAAATCCAGTGATTTTTTTTTTTTTTTTTTTTAAGTGTAGTATTAATTTGCTGTTTTCTCTTCCTCTCTTGAAATCTATACAACTTAGAAATGATCTAATTTTCCCCAGAAGTTGAGATGTCTGATTTGGAACGACTTGGTGAAAAAGATAAGGTTTTATTTATCTTTCTCTAGTTTTAGTAAATCCTGCATTTCTTCCCTTAGGATGTTTTATTGCTGTATTATGCACGTTGGTGTGGATTCTGTGCATCTCTCAATCATATTTTCATTCAGCTTTCTCGTCTCCTGCCTCCAGATAAATTCACTGTGGCCAGGTAAAATAAACTTATTTTCTACTGTGTGCTTTGCTAGTATGCCTCAACTTATTTTTTCATTGATTTATATATGAAATTATAAATTCTGTTCACTGTTCAACCAAATTTATGCTAATATATCCATTTAACTAGTTTAAGTACAAATTCATTATGTTCAAGATTATTATAACAAAATACACTTGGTTTCTCATATTATGTGTGTGTGTGTGTGTGTGTGTGTGTGTGTGTGTGTGTGTGTGTGTGGTACTTTACCATATTAATATATGTAGGAAAAAGTCCAATTTGGACAGATCAGTTCTGAGTTATCCATCCTGCCATATTATAAGCCTCATGAGGGCAGGAGCCATGTTTTTTTTTTTTGTTTTTTTTTTTTTTCCCCCAGCACCTAGGATAGTGCTTTGCACATAGCAGATGCCTCTTAATGGTTATTATTGACTTCATTGATTATGAAGTAGTAAGCATGAAAGGGATCAAAAAGCTTTGCTAGCATTCAATGTACTACTTTGCCTTAAAAATAATAACTTGAACATTGTATTCTCTGTTAAATTCAGAATACATCATTTAATTTATATTATTTTGCATATCTTTAATTTGGTTATACCTCTTTTTAAAAAATTGGACTTTTAAACAAAAATATAAGACCAATTTCTATTTAATATATTTTGTTAAACTTAGAGAGATGCTACCTCAGATTTTGCTCTGTGTATGGATTATAGAAGCTAATGGACTAAAGAAACTTGTCTTTACAAAAGGAAGGGAGCTTTTTGGCTCTTTCTTGATATGCTGTAGTCCATACGTATTTATTCAGCAAATATCTCTGAACTATCTGCTACATGTTGCTCTGTCATGAATACAAATAAATTAATTTACTTCAAGGATCTGTTATGGGTACTCCCTCTAACCAGAGCAGATTGCAATTCATCATCAGATCTACTAGGTGATCTCTCAGTTTTTGTAGATAAAAAAGACATTATTTCACATTCAACCTGTTTTGATGGTATTATTTCACATTCAACCTCCAGTTCATCTGGGCTTGTCTTAAATGAAAGCTATGTAACCCATCACCAGGCCCATATACAGTGTTTTAGATTGGCAAAGAACCTAATAGATTGTGGAATAAGCTTTTCACATCCCTTGTGAAGAATCAGAGTGAGACTTTAATGGAGGACAAAAAGGGCAGTTCTGTTATTTAAAAAAAATTTTTTTTTTAATATTTTGTAATAATGGTAGGTAGCATTTACAGGTAACTACATTTGGCAGCTAGGTGGTGCCGTGGATAGTGTTCAGGGCCTGGTGTCAGGAAGACTCATCTTCCTGTGCTCAAATTTGGCTTCACACTTAACTAGTTTTGTGATCCTGATCAAGTCACTTCCACCCTCTTGACCTCAATTTCCTCATCTGTAAAATAGCAAACCTCTCTAGTTTCTTTGCCAAGAAACCCCAAATGGTGTTACAGAGTCAGACTTTACTGGAAAAGCATTTACATAGTACTGTCTTAAGTTTTGTTAAGTTTTTTATGGATTTTTTTTTTCTATTTGACCTTTCTTTCCAAGTTAATTTCTGTATAAGAGAATGAATATAGAAATAACTGATAAAGAAATGTCTTTGCCAACGCAAATACATTGTTATTTTGCTTTTAAGTTTTCTTTAAACTGCTAAATTATGATGTAATCATGCATCATTCTAGAGGTACTTAATTTCTGTCGAGCCAGATCCTAGCAAGTGAGCAAACTATTTTTTAGGTATAAGAATAGTATTGATATAGAAGCTAATTTATACTTACTTAGCACTGGGGTCTTTATTAAAATAGGTTATGGGCACACAATAGTACCAGTTGATCCTATAGTAGTATTGTCTAACATTTCTAGTTGTGTTTTCACTCAAAAGTATCTGGCACAGCCTTTTTACTTTTCCATATTCTTAAGGCATGTTAGGTGCTTTTTTGTTATCCTTTTTTTTTTTCTGTTCCTTTATTATTTTTCTATTCTGTTTCTCCTTATCACTAACAGGATTGATATAGCTCAGAATGATCTTCCCTGGGAATTTATGGTTGACCATCTCCCTACCATTTTGTTTTTTCCATGCAACAGGTAATTTTGGATTTTTTTTAATTACTCAGGAGTGATTTGTTTGGTATAGTCTAAAAATTGAGTGTTGAAATACTTTTGAAGAAGCTAAATAGCAATAAATATTATTATTTTTTAACTTTTTATGTGGATAAGGTGGTGTTTATAAAATATACCTTAGGAAAAATAAATAATTGAACTATAATGTCAACTTTTGAGGTTATGTGTTTATTTTGTTAAAATAACCCATTTTCCTGGCAATATTAGGAAGTTAAAATACAAAAAGTATAATTTTATATTCAGTCTCTACATTTATGAATCGGAAATTTACCTGTATTTGAATAAGTTGATTTTCTCCAAATGTACTTAGGTTTTTCAATGTGTTTCCACATTAAAGTTGTTAATTGCCGTTTTGGGACATTGACTTAGAGGAGATAATAGTAAATCCTAAGAGCACCAGCTTAATTCCATTATGGAGCTCCAGTGAAGAAGAAGGGAATTTTTGAAGGAAGAGCAATGAACTCTTCTGTACAGCAGAATTAGCAAATGTCAATATGATGTGGTTCATGTAAAGACTAGTTGTGCCAGTAGTCTCTTAATCTTTACTATTCTTATTGTTGCTTTTATAAGTTATAAATATTGTAGGGCAAATTAGTAGTCTTGTATATGGAATCACATTAGAGGGCAACACTTTATTTGTAGAATAAAAATGTATTTTGGGGGATCAGATGTGCTAGTGAAGTTCACATATGTGAACCAGTATGTTATAATTTCACGTGCTCTTAACGTGGTAATTGTAATGGTTGTCTCAGGTATTCTCATCCTAATTTTTCAAACATAGAAAAGTCATGATACTTTTACAAAATCATTTCCTTGCTTTGTTCATGTATTCTGAATCCTTTATGAGGAGTTAGCTCATCAGAAAAAAGTCTGCATAAAGTTACTGAGGGGAACTTTTGAAAAATATAGGAAAAGATCATTCCTTTCCAAAGAATTTTTATGTTGTGATTGATTCACAATTAAAATGGTATTATCTGGAAATTCTATAATTTGAGTTGAACAGATCTCATAGGAAGTACATAAGTATTTATTTGAATAAACTAGGAAAAGAATTGTTTTGAACTCATAAGTCTAGACTAAATAATTTTTATATAATATCAGTCTCTAGGCATATAAATATTTCAGTATTCCTTTTTTTTCTGTATGAACTCAGTGTAAGAAGGCTTTTGATTTCTTTTTCAAACCTAAAATCTTAAAATTTTAATGTGGTGGAATGATTTTCTTAAAGGTATGGCTGTGGAGGGGTGTGTGTGTGTGTGTGTGTGTGTGTGTGTTTAATTCCCCTTAAGAAAAAAAATGAACGTTAATAATGATAAACTGGATTGTAATGAAATTCATAATGAATGTAAGGTTTATAACATCAACCATGCGAGTGTCCTTGTGGCCTTGACTGTAACCAAGTTAAGGTTTCCCTTTCCTGGGGCAGCTAGGTGGCACAGTGGATAGAGCACCAGCCCTGAATTCAGGAGGACTGGAGTTCAAATCTGGTCTCAGACACTTAACACTTCCTAGCTGTGTGACCCTGGGCAAGTCACTTAACCCCAGCCTCAGGAAAAAAAAAAAAAGGTTTTCCTTTCCTTAGACTTTTAATGAATATGATTGTTAGACAGATTATACTTTCTAAAGCTATTTGTTCTGACAATGATAATATTTATCATCTTAATTTTTTTTAAGGTTTGCAAAGACTTAACATGTATTTTCCTTGTGAAGTGGATGCTATTATTATTATCCCCATTTTAAGAGGTGAAGAAACTGAAGCTGAGAGGTTGTGATTAGCTAAGGGCTATATAGCTAGTAAATGTCTGTGACAATTTGAACTCGAGTCTTCTTTTTAAGTTCAGCACTTGTGAGTTTATTCATTTCAGGAATTGTTTGCGGATTTGTTTACCATTACTGGGGGTTAGTTCATAGACCACATTAGTGAAGTTTCTTATATTAAGCTTTATTAATTTTCTAGGAATGCATAAAAATGATATATGATAAGTTTGTCTTTCTGAGATACACAACAAAATTTTAGATGAAATTTCCATAATGTTCGTTAGGCTTTATCACTCACAGCTTTCTTAGAAGATTGAATCGGCTTGTAGCTGTAAACTCATTGGGCTGGGGACAAAGCAGGGTGACTGTGTGTGTGTGTATTATTAGACTATATAGTAAATTTTCTATATATTTAACTATTACTTTATACTACCATTTAACTATTACTTTTTAGCTGTTACATACATTAACATATATCAGTTTTTCTATTGACAAGCATGTCCTACCTTAAGAAAAATCTTTAAGACCTTGTGTGAATGTCATTTGATAAACAGTACAGTTGGGCCAGAATTAACTGCTTTCTTTATACAGTGCAGGTAACTTTTGTAATGATTTAACTAATTAAAGTGCAAAAGTTAAATACATATTATAAATGGTGATTGGCAGAAAAGTTTCAAAAGGAACCTTCATAGTAAGTTTGTAGAAAATCTCAATGGAAAGGGAAATTATAGGAGTGTCCTTTTTCTCTGCCATTCTAAAAGAAGTCTAGCTTTAAATCAGCCTGGTTTGTTTTTCTTTAATGCATTAAGACCTGGATAGCAGCTCCCCTAGCACATTTTCAAAGATGGGAAATTGAGGCCCCAGCTGCCTTTGCTAAGTACTTAAAATTTGTTTAATTGTTGCTTACTTTAGTTATCCTTCTGAGCAAATTATTTTAGTCACCTTTTAGAAAACATTATATGCTGTTCTATTTAAAGAGAGTCAGCCTTTGATCAATGGATGTTAATGATTTTTAAAAAGTAATGGATAGATCTCTTAATTCTAGGTGGTTGGAACCAAAAGATTCTAAGGTGGTATTTTGTTTTCTGTTGAGTCTAGTTATGAATGTGTGTGTGTGTGTGTGTGTCTGCCTGCTGTATGTAGCATTTTCCCACACTCCTAACTCTATTCCTAGCCCCCAATAGTAGCGGAACCTTTGTTTTTCAGATTATTTGGAATCTGAGTTCTTTTCCTCCCCAAACTCCTCTGAATAAAGCTAGATAGCTTCTAGCCAGTTCTTTTTGTGGACTTGGACTGAAGTTCATATAGTTCTAGAGAAGGGGAGTTTGGCATGTTAATTAATAGACATTAAACTTTCTTATTCTGGTACTTCATGATTGTCCTGGGGATGGGTGGGGAAGATTGGTCTAGAAAAGAGTCTTTTCTCATTAAAGCTTTTCTGAGCTATCTTCTTGAGTGTTTTTTTTTTGTTTGTTTGTTTTTTTAAACCTGTTGGCTTTATCTGAAAGCATAAATCACCTCCTTGGATTTATTTGGAAAGATAAGAGTATTGCCTTTAAAGGATAGTGACCCTGGCAGTAATTAGTAATGTCCAGAGGCCTGGAACTGTAGTATTAATGTAGAAGTGCCTAATGCTGCTTAAATGTGTTCCTGGAAAATTACATCCAAATCTAAGAAAAATTATTACTAAAAAGTAATGCAGCAACAAACAATCCTTTATTTTTTTATTTATTTTTTCCCCCCGAGGCTGGGGTTAAGTGACTTGCCCAGGGTTACACAGCTAGGAAGTGTTAAGTGTGTGAGACCAGATTTGAACTCAGGTCCTCCTGAATTCAGGGCTGGTGCTCTATCCACACTGTGCCACCTAGCTGCCCCTATTTTTCAAATTCTAATTTTCATATATTTGCTCTAGAAAACCAGTATATTAATTACAGTATGATACTGTGGGACTCCATAAACCCTTCTTATGAATTGTCCAAAGGGTTGTCCTAAAAGAGGTCTGATTAATCATACCTATTTTCCTGTTCCCCAATAAGATGGAACAGCATAGGCTTTTTAAGCCAAGGCCCAATTATACTAAATCTATTATTTAAGATTATAAATACATGCTATGCATATAAATACCATAGGGTAGACACAGACATTTCAAAGAAAATTAAAATTGTTCTGTTATTTTTAACTCAGCTGTCTAAGCAGCATCTGCAACATTAAGGTATTATATTAGTAATTTATTTGTTTTATAATTTTTTCAAACAACTTTGTTAGATAAGCTCATATCATTGTTTTTTGCTTGTATAATAATAGTACAGCAAACATTTTGTGGAGGGTCTGAGCTTTATATTTTTGACCTTGGTTATCAAATATAAACAAGAAAAAGCTTTTAAGTTCTCCAAGTCAAATAAATTTCAATATTAGGCTTTAGGTCAATGCATGTCAGTTCTAACCAAATACTTCGGTTTTTCCCCTAGGAAGGACTTGAGTGTGAAGTTTCCTGAAGACTCTCCCATCACCCTTCCCAATCTGCTGAAGTTCATTTTGCGTTACTCAGACCCCATTTCTGCTGTTGGGAGCTCAGCTGATCCACAAACCAAAGAACGTCTTCAGAATGAGGCAGTATTACAGAAAGGACACATATCCCACTTAGAGAAAGAGATTCATAAATTAAGAGCAGAAATCACTGCTCTTCATCAGGCTCAAGCCCAAGTGGAATCCCAACTTTCAGATGCCAGGAGAGATAAACACAGACTACAAAAGCAAAAACAAACACTGGAAAAGCAACATAGTGTTCTTCAGCTCCACAGTGAGCAGTTAGAGGCCCTCTATGAACAGAAAACCCGAGAGCTGGAGGAAATGGCACTGAAGCTTCAAGAATTAGCAGATGCATCAGAAAATCTCTTAACTGAAAATGCTTTACTGAAAATCCTGGTGGCAACAATGGAAGGAAAATTAGAAAGTAAAGAATCTGAAAAATCCAATACCCTGCAAGAAACACTTTCCCATGGAACTGAACTCCCGTCACGAGACAACACAAAACTTGCCACTAATATGAGTTCTCCTTTGGCTTCTGAACAAAATAATGAAAATAGGACAGATTGATTTTTAAGCTAATATGAAGAAATCAGAAGGGACAGTTGTATACTGGGAAGATAATTTATGCAAATTTTATTGAAATTCATTGTAAATAAAAATTTTTCTCAGTGGTCTAGAAAATCAAAGTGGATGATCATTCAACTTGGGGAAACATTCCCTACATAATTTATTGCACAAACTTGGTAGGTTTGAGACCAAAACAGTAGTACAGATCCTTGAGGATAAGAATCTGAAAAAACAGGTTCAATTCAAGTGACAATAACAAACAATTCCCCCTTACTTGTTTTTAATCATTCCTTGTCACCATTTCAGCAAGTTTTTGAAGGTGATAAACCATTTAAGAATTGCTTTGAGAGATTAATAAAGCAAATGATTTGAAGGGCTTAGAAGCTAAATATTTGATTGGTAAGCATGGCAAAAGCTGCTATTTTTGCCTGGCATTTTATTGGTATTCCCATTTTAAGCAAAGCTTAAAGCTAGTAAGTGGTAATGCCACTTTTCACCAAATATAGTCTGCCTTTAAGAAGTAAAATAAAAATAAAAGGCAAAGTTAAAAGTTGTCCTTGGTGACCAAGTGGAGGGAAAAAAAGGATTTCCCTAAAATTTGAAGAAATGAACAGTATTTCATAAATTATTAGTCCTATAAAAACCAGATATGGTTCTCAAAAATGGGGTTGTTAAAAGAATTTGTTAGATGACCTCAGCGTACTTCATAAAATGCAAATAAATGTGAAGTTGCCTTTGGATCACTTTGCTGGATTAGCTGGACTAGGGACTTGTTTTACCTACAGAGCAAAATGAAGAAGAGGTAGAAAGCTTCAGAAGTTGTTGATGTGATTAATAAATGGCTTGTCCATTCTAGGATTTGCTCATCTTTGGCTTATGCACTGCTGTCTCACACCCCTAACTCCATTCATTTCATCCTTGGGCTCTTTTAATTCATGAACCATAGGCAGCCATTAAATTTACACTTTCAATTCTTTCTAAACCTAGAATACCATCCAGCATCCCCATCTTGAGTTTCCAATGAAACCAATATTGCCCAATAAAGAAGGCTTTACTGCAGAAGAAGGGTTCTTAACCTGGAATAGGAGAGTGACATGAACTTAAAATTATTTTGATAACTATATTTCTATGTAGTTTTATGTATTTTATATTAATGCATTTTAAAATATTCTGATGGATACCATAGGTTTTACTAGACTACCATGACAAAAAAGGTAAAGAACCCCTGCTGTAAAAATCTAAATCCCTCCCACCAAAACAAAGTTTTTAATAGTAAGGAAATGATGGAAACCCATTTTAATTTGATTTTTTTAAAACAACATTATTTGCTTAGTACATAGTCAGCTTTCCCCACCATAGTTCTGTTATTTCCATATTTTTATATGCTCAATTGACTAAGCTAGTGATTCTTTAAAGTTAGGCACTGATTTTCATTAACATTTAAATTAACACTAACATTAAAATTTTCACTGTGCCTTGTTAAATCTATGCTCCTCTTACAAAATTCATAGCAGTGTACATAAATTGACTTAAAACAATGGGTTAAGCTTTGTGGAGTTATTTGTTTGTTTTTTTAGGCGACAAACATGCTAGATTGTGATTAAAGTTATTAAACTCAAAGTCATTAAAGTCAAAACTGAAATCCTTACCTCCTAAACTTCCCTAGTACTTGATAAGCATTAAACTTATGTGTCCTGCGTGCATGCGCGCACACACACACACACATGATTTTGAATGAATGTTAGGATAGTTGCCTACAGGTTATCACATGCTTGCTGAATGTTTTTGGAGCCTGATTAGAGAATTACAGTCATGCTTACACTGATTTGCAGAGGAAGGTAAAATTCAATACGTATTAGTGGGATAGTAACTAGAAATTTTGTTTCTGAAAAAAAAAAAAAAAAAGACATGTCTCTTTTGCCATTCCTTTCCAGTTCAGAAAATATTAAATAGCAGGAAATAGTCTGTTGCTGGCTATAGTGGGACAATTGGGTTTGTTTAGACTAAAAGTGGATTTCATATCTTCATGTGTAAATCATAGCAATTACAGCAAGCTAACACTAAGTAATGCCAGTTGTAGGGAAAAGGCATTTCTATACTTTTAACATGCTTTTAAAAACACATAGGAAAAACTGCTCTGCTGCTATAAATTAGCCTGGCAACCTTCTGGACTATCCCCATGTAGATTACATATCCTTCACTGGCTCCCAGATAATACAGCAGCTTCCTTGCAATAGTTTATACAGTTAATGTTAACAATATTCATAATTAACTGCCTCATCTACCCATAAAGGAGAGAGACTTTTTTTTTTTTTTTTTTTTGGCCTATTGCTTCCTGCAATAGAAGCCAACTTCTAATTAAGTATCTCTTATTTTCTATAAATTTAACCAACAGGACTAAAAAACAACAGCTCTTTCTTTACATATTTACATTTGTGATTCCAAACTACCCAGCTGATGGCAACTTGAGTTTTCCACAATTAGTACTTTTCCATGATCATGGGGCTCAGTCTTTAGTACTGAATTTACCATTACAATAACTTCAGACCAGCAGCTCCATGTGCTAAATTATTTTTTAAAAGGAAAACAAAAACAAAAACCAAGTGCTTCTGGTGCCTATTTACAGTTCACAGTTTTGTTAGCTAGTTCACATTACAGTAGTAGCTCCATCAAAAACAGGCTCAGCTAAACATTCAAGTAACAAAAATGCTTTGATTTCTTTTATACCAGCAGGGCCTGGTCTGTCCATTGCCTGCAATGGACAGTACCATCAGAAAGATTAGCCAACTCCCAAGGCCAAGGAGTTTAGGTTCAAGACACAGGTCTCAGTGCATGCAATAACAAAACCCAGAAAGACCATAATATAAATTTAAACTTCGTTCTTCTTAGAGAGCAGCATGTCCAAGTTGTTCTCCAGTTTTTCTGCTGGTTGTACACAAGGTTTGGTAAGTACCCATGATCATTTGTGCCAAGGGCTTATCCATGGACTTCTGTGCCATTAGGAGTCAGCTTAGCTTTTCGCTCCACACAAGGACCTTTAGCGGAATACTGGACCAAAAGGAAGGGTTCTTTGGTTTCTCCATCACCCACAATGCTCTCTTCATCTTCTGACTGGCTGATCCGCTGTAGGCGCAAATAGCACCAACAGCCAAGGATCAAGGCCCCTAGGGCAGCAATGGCAATGAGAATGACAATGACAGTAACCACTCCAGTGGTGGGGCTGTGGTCCATAATAGACATGGTCAGTTCTTGGGGACAGCTCACAAGCTAAAAAGGACGTCTTTCCACTTCTGTGGACTTAACGTGGTCCTGTCAAATGCATATCCTGAAACAAAAAGCAAGATATATGTGAATGCAGCTATGTTTGCATCCCATTTCCAAATGATAGTTAAAAACTCTATAACAATTGCCACTTAATTACTCTGGGATTCTTGATTTGGATCCAGCTTTATAAAGGAACAATAATTTCCTATTCTTGCCTATCCATCCATAGTAGATTGCCCTCACTAGATGAATTGCCTTTTTGTTCCCCTCTGGATAAGAGATCCTAGTTTTTAAATGACTGGATTTCCCATTCTAACCAATTAACATTTTTTTCTCTTCACTCCCCTAAGAGTTCACTGTCATTTTTAGTTTGGGAGTGGGAGGGGAAGGCCACCTCTTCATTTGACTTTTTTTTATCTAACTTGTAGATGTACTTGATTAAGGAATACCTTTAGCTAAGTAACAGCCATTAAGAACCAGATAAATGGAAAGATCTATAGTTGTGGAAGTTTCCTGTGATTTATAGCTTCAATAAGTGGAGATGGTGATAATTTTACATTTTAGAAAATAAGAAAATTTGAAGAAAAAAAAAGATTCAGTGGCATTTAATGTCATAAGAGAGAAAGTCAAACTACTGCTTTTAGTGCTAAAATAAAGCTTATATGTTTGTGCAGATCACCAACAAGTATTTAGAGTGTCTGGTACAGCAGACAAAAGTAAAAAATATAGTAAATGTCAATAAAACAGTCTGGAAACACTAGCTTTGCAAAATAAAACATTTATAGAACACAACTGTACACTACTGTTCTGACATATCACATATAGTAATAAGATAGTAAGGGAAGGCTTTTAAATGAATGGGGTCTTAGCCTTAACCCCAACAGAGAGATGAGAGTCTTCTGTTCTAGCACAGGGAAGTGACAATAGCTGAAGAAAAGACCTCAGCTTGACTAGAACAAAAGGTTCACATTGGAGTGTGGAAAATAGATTTGCCAGGATTTTTTTCTTAATTAAAACATTTGTATTTTCAAAACATATGCATGGATAATTTTCAACATATACCCTTGCAAAACTTTGTGTTCCAAATTTTTCCCCTTCTTTTCCCTATTCCCTTCTCCAGACAGCAAGTAATACAATATATCTTAAATATGTACAATTCTTCTATACATATTTCCACAAATATTATTCTACACAAGAAAAATCAGATCAAAAAGGGAAAAAATGAGAAAACAAAATTCAAACAAACAACAAAGAGAGTGGGATTGCTATGTTTTGATCCACACTCAGTCCCCACAATCCTCTCTCTGGGTGCAGATGGCTCTCTCCATCACAAGTCCATTGGAACTGGCCTGAATCATCTCATTGTTGAAGAGAGCCACATACCTCAGAATTGATAATTACATAATCTTGCTGTTGCCTGGTTTTGCTCATTTCACTTAGTATCAGTTCATGTAAGTCTCCCAAGGCCTCTGAAATCATCCTTATGGAACGATAATATTCCATAACTTACTTATTCAGCCATTCCCCAACTGATGGGCATCCACTCGGTTTCCAGTTTCTTGCCACTGCACATGTGAGTCCCCTTCCCTCCTTTATGATCTCTTTGGGATATAATCCCAGGAGAAACACTTTTGCCAGAATTTTTGATTTTAGTTTGTTGAGGCAGCATGGGGTAGTGGATAGAGAATTGGCCTTAGACAGGAAGAACTAAATTTCTCCTGACATAAGGATTCTGTGACTGGGTAAGTCAGAGGTTCTGAGTAGAGTTTTGTCTCCTGAGAATGAGGGAGTAAAAATGTAGGTCCAGTACCTATTCCCTTGTTTTTATCATAAGAATGGAAGCAAGCAAAGTAATCAGTTTCTAATCATTCTTAAATATGAAATTTCCCCTTCTATAGAAAGGAAAATTTCTCAGAAGCTTAAATTTGCACTATTAAGTCTGTTCTAGACCTTTGAGAAATCACAACCAAGAATAGCACAGTCAGAAATACTACAAATCTAGTATTGCTAAACACTTGGTATACCAAAACAAAAAAAATGAAAGTCTTTACCTTCTATCAATTGAAACACACAATTAAGTTCCAAATATATATAAAGTAAATACAACGAATGCTTGAAATAAGGGACAGCCTCATGTAGGAGATGACACCTAAGTTGGACTCTGAAGGAAGTTAATATTTTTAAGAGGAGGGACAGCATTCAAGGTATCTATCGTTTGTGATACACAGCAGGGCAGCCAGTTTGGCTGTCTTTAATGTGCAAGAGGGGCAATGCACAAGGAGTCTGAAAAAACAAGCTAGCAACAGGTGGTGAAAGGCTAGCAATTTCTATCTTACCTACTTAGGTAGGAGAGAGCCAGTGGAGTTTTTGGTCAAGAGAGCAACAGAGACTTGGACTTTAGAAATATCATTTTGGCAGCTGTGTGGGAGATGTATTGGAGAGAAAGTGAGAGGAAGATGAGTGGAGAGGCTAGAGTAATAGCTTAGCCAAGAAACTACGGAAGCCTGACCTAGGATAGTGACTGTGTGAGCAGAAAGAAGGGAATACCGAGATGGATGGCCTGAAGATAAAATCAACAAGACTTGGCAACTGACTAGATGGAGGAAAGACTTATGGACTCAGGTGAATAGTCAGTCAGTAAAAAGTTAAAAAACTGTTTCTTGAAATAACAGCAAAAGTTGATAAATAAGGCTTATCTCCAAGGAAATGCTGATAGAAGGTATTCAGTATTTTAATCAAATCATTTCCATATACTCAGGAAAAAAAGGAAAAGGATCCATACAAAACAAAAATATTTGTAGCAGCTTTCTGCATAGTAGCCCCAAACTGGAAACACTGGGGTATCGCTATTAAGATACTAATCAATGACTAATCAAATTATCATATGTAATATAATTAAGTAACTATTACCTGTTTATTATATGTAATAGAATTACTATTACACCATAAGAAAAATGAAATGGATAATGTCGGGGAAACTGGAAAGGTTTGTATGAACTGGTGCAGAGTAAAGTGAGAAGAACAATTGTTCTTCTGTCACTATACAGCGACAATGGTACTACAAGAGAAACAACTTTGAAAGAATAGGACTGTGATCAATGCAGTTATTAAATACAAGTAGAAAGGACTGAATATGAAATGTGCTAGCCACTTCCTGCCAAAGACGTGATGGACTTCAAATTCAGAACAAGCAAAAATATTTTTGAACATGCCAATATGATTTCTTTTGATGGGTTATGCATACTTATCAGAGTTTTATTTTATTTTATTTTTGTTGTTGTCGTTGTTTAATTGAATGAACAGTGGGTCAGAGAAAGAACAATTATTTGTATAAATAAACTTTTTTTTAACAACCCCAAAATCATTTTCACATCCACCATCCCCATTTTATCCTCACAACTACCCCGAGATAGGAAAAAAGACTACTGAAAAAGAAATCTGAACAACTTGCAAATTTAGGGATTTTTATGAGTACTTAAAGCATTCTGAACATCAACTGGAACAAAATAATTGTGTCTAGTGTGTAGTGCAATGACTAACAAGGTATTTCTAAGTGAGTTGTTTTGTAGTTAACATAATATTTCCTTTTTTTATAATTTAATTTTTATTTTATTTTATAATTATAACTTTTTTTTGACAGTACATATGCATGGGTAATTTTTTACAACATTATCCCTTGCACTTACTTCTATTCAGATTTTTTCCCCAACCCCCTACCCCAGATGGCAGGCAGTCTTATGCAGTTAACATAATATTTAAAGAAAACTTACTTTTAAAACTTAATTCTATATTATTATTAGTTTTTCTGTACAAGGGAAAAAACTATAAACACAGAATAGTAGTTCTTCATCTCTGAGACATGGGCACAAAAAGGTAGTGGAAGTAATCTGGGCCATAAGCTTTCGGTCTGTTTCTTCAGGGGAAAGTGGATAATGAGGCTCATATTTCTATAGGCCCTTATATTTACAGTGGGCTTCATTACAAGGGCCCTGTAAAGTAATCTGTGTATTAATTAGTCCCATTTTACAGATGGGGAAACTGAGGCTGTGACTTACCAAGGATGACACAAGTATCAAGCTTAAATCTGATTTGATCTGGTGCTCTTTTCACAACAATGCCTTGATTTTTGACCTACTACACATGTTGTGAGCATCTAATGAGATAAAAACTATGAAAACATAAGAAATGTAAGCTGCTATTTCTAAGTGCCTAGGGCTCTGGAATAATTCCTATCCTCAAGAAGTAACATTCTACTGGGGAAAAACAGTATGAAAACAAATATAAATAAGACACAGTAAGACATTCTTTAATATTAAAGCAAAGTAATCTGGGAATATTTGAGGGAGAAAGTATTCCCAACTGTTGGGAAAAGGTGGTATATGAGCTGAGTCTTGGAGGAGGAAAAAAGGAGTCTAAATGACAGAGATAAGAAAAGAACATGTTTTCCAGGAATAGAAGATGGGCTTGTAGCAGAGAGGACTGAAATGTTAAATTATAGTGCTGTTTGACTAAAAACATGAGCAGGAAGAATAGATTGAGACCATACTGGAAAAGCCTACTGTCAGAATGAAGCCGTTTGTATTTGATCCTAGAGGCAACATGGCAACAAAGGAAGTTTTTGAGGAGTGAAACTCCACATTTAGACGTAATCTTAAGAAGGTTAATTTTGTTGTAGTTTATCCTTTGTTCTTTGCAGAGGTCCAATGACTTCACAGGATGCCGTCTTGACTCATGAGTGAATTGTATTTTGCACAAAGTTGTCAGCTTCATTTTTCCAGAGTAGCTATACAAAAAGTCTTGGTGACCAGTGATGGGGCAGGATTCAGTGGATGACCTTGACCTCTGTGCTGTTCCACCTTCACAGCCATTGGAATAAATTGTTCTCATCTGAGTCACAAGGAGAAGTGTTCCCATGCTTGAGGTAGATACCCCCTAACTTGCAGATGAGTTTGAGTTACTCAGGTTGAGGGAGTCTGTCAGTTACTCTCAACTTGGTTTAGCCCAAAAGCTGAGACTGGTGGGTGGCCAATAGGTAAACTACAGGACCCTAGATAAGACCTTAATGCAAAGGCAGACAACCATAAGGAGATGAGCAACCCTGAAAAAGGCTCTTCAAGCCTTCGTGCAAGAAGTGCTGTTCTTCCCTGAGCACCCCACACCCAAAAAGGTTCCTTTTTTATTTATATGGAAGATCGACTAGAAAAGGTCACGCT
Organism: Sminthopsis crassicaudata; assembly: GCF_048593235.1. NCBI lineage: Eukaryota > Metazoa > Chordata > Mammalia > Dasyuromorphia > Dasyuridae > Sminthopsis > Sminthopsis crassicaudata. The sequence goes on along the minus strand of NC_133617.1, from coordinate 432,609,295 downwards.
CCACTAAGAAAATGCTTGATATTTATATGAAGAAAGGGTGGTGGGAGTAGTGTGCTTTCTCTGTCTCCCCAGCAAACTGGAAGAAGCTTAGAAGCAATAGAAGAAATTATGTACGGGGAAAATGTTGATGCTAGTAATTTTCACAATAGTGAAGAGAGACCTAGTTTTGGAGACAGGAAGACTTGGTAGCATTACTGCCTGAAGTAATTTTTCTTTAAAAAAAAGCTTACTTCTGTTTTGTCCTAAAACGTCCTTGACCCCCTTTTATTCCAGGGAATGTGCCATCCTTCTCCTCCCTAAGCATTTACCGGTTCAGGCTGTATATTTTCAAGCCCAAGGATTCTGAATCCAAATTAGTTTGGGAAATGCTGAGCTATATAAACCTTTTCTAAGTAGTTGGTGACAATAACATCTAGCCTACCACAATAACCCAATTTGGAGCTCACTTAACTACTCAAGTGAAAAGCGTCAAGGGCATCAACTATTTCACAAAAGACAGGAGAGTATACGTAATCCATGAAGCTTAAAAAAAAATTTGGAGAGATTTAGATATGAGGTAGAAGTTCCCAATAAGGTTATCAAAGAAGAAGAATGGATAAGGGAGGGAAGTTATAATCTTCTTCATCAATATTTTAAAAACCAGTGATTTCGGAGTAGGTACTTTATGCCAAAACAATTTAATTAGCATTATAGTACCAATAAAGTAGAAGACACTGTACTAAATAATGGGTATATATAGCGAGGGAGGGGGGTGGGGGTGGGGAATCTCTGCATTCAAAGAACTTACTTTGTATTGGAAGGAAGAAAAGAAGGAATACAATTCCCCCCTCCCCCCTGAGGCTGGGGTTAAGTGACTTGCCCAGGGTCACACAGCTAGGAAGTGTTAAGTGTCTGAGACCACATTTGAACTCGGGTCCTCCTGAATTCAGGGCTGGTGCTCTATCCACTGTGCCACCTAGCTGCCCCCAGGAATACAATTTGTAAGAAAAGATTATTAAAAGAGAGAGATATCATTAGAGGAAATGAGAAAAGACTTTCCCTTTGAAGATATCACATAAACTGAAGTCTTTAAGGAAAATTATTCCTTTGCTACTAATGCTCACCTAGTCATCATTCTCATCATTCCCCACCTAGGATAAAATCATTACCACCATCCTGAAGATCTGAGTTTAGAGCTTTGTTATTCAATCTCATTTGTATTCTCAGTTGTTTTTTCCTTTCTGATTGGGGGGCTATAAGGGCAGAGAAAAATATTCCTTTTATATAGCCTTTTATAGAAGGTTCAAAATCCTAGCCTTTATCTGCAGAAGTTTCAACTCTACCATCATCTTCATCCTGGGTACCCTCCAGCACTTTTCTTGTCTCCTTTCAACTTCCTTTTTTTCTACTGACTTCCTCCATTTGATTGTAAGCTCCTCGAGGTCAGAAGCTTTCATTTTCTTATTTATATTTCCAGTGTTTACACAGAGCTTGGTAAATAGTAGGCTGTTAATAAATGTTGATATGAAAAATTAAGGCTTCTAAGAGGGCAGGTGATAAGGAATTCTAGGCACATTCAGTTCAGAGCTGAGAGAAGGTAGCACTACGCCAGGGAACACAAACAGGCTAGTCTGGTTATAATGGAAAACGCCTGAAAAGGAATCTTACACTACATTTGGAAAGATGAGCTTTAAAGATTTAAAATCCCACTGGATCTATTGGCGGGAGGAAAATTTGACAACAATTCAGGAAAGTTGGGTGTCTAAAAGGATGGTGGTATCTTCAATAAAAGAATGAAAAGTTGGAAATTTAGAGAAAAGGAGGAACAAGATAACGTTGAATTTGAGACAAATATAGGATACCAAGCAGCCAACTGGGACTGCAGAATTACAATGCAAGACAAAGATTAAAATTATATATACGTAGATTTGGAAGTTAGATCAACAAACTGATAAAAATCACTAAAAGAAGGTAATTTGTAAACAGATTATTAAAAAAAAGGGGCAGTTAACCAAGTTTATAGGCATTTGTTAAAGCACTTACTATGTACCAGACACTGTGCTAAGTGCTAGAAAGAATGGCAAAAAGTTGTCCTAGCTCTTAAGAAACTCTCAGTCCAATGGGGGAGATACATGGAAACAACTATATGAAAACAAGGTTGAGAGGCTATTCAGATTAAGGAAGACTGAGAAAGGCTTCTTGGAGAATATGGAACTTCAGCTGAGACTTAAAGGAAGCTAGGAGATAGAAATCCAGGCACAGGGAACAGCCAGTTAGCTCAAATGCCTGGAGCTGGGCGATGGAGCTGTGTTGGAGAAAAAAGGTGGAGACCAAAGTTTTAAGGGACTTTGGATAAGGATCCAACAAAAGAAACCAAAAAACAAATAGGTAAGAATAAGAAGGAAGATTGTCACAGAAAGTGAAGGAAGATAAAGAATCCAAAAGGTCAGTGTCAATAAGGATGAGGAATAAGAAAAGGCCTTTGGATCTGGAAAGCAATTTCACTAAGAGCTACCATTTGATTGGTCAGAAAGCCCACAGTAGAGTTGAGAAATGAGTGGGAGTGAGATAAAGGAGGCAATGAACAAAGGAGGCTTTTTGCACAAGACAAATAAGATACAGGAAAAAATCTGAGTAAGTGATGGGGTCAAGTGAATATAAGGACAGAGAAGATACAGGTGTGTGTGTCTGATACCTTCCCTGTAATCAGGTCAAGGTCAAGCCAAGGTACAGGGAAGGTATCAGGGATAAGGAGAAGATCAAAGCTGGAGTAATGTCGAGCTGAACTCAATCACAAGAAGAGAGGCTCAGGTCACACAGGAACACCTGTGTTCTCATTGATCTGGAGGCTGATCTAGCCCAAACCCAAAACAAGCAAGGGTGGCCAATCTTCTGATGACGAGGTCACTAACTCATATTCCAACCCATTATAACCCAGTAGGATCTCTTAGAGCCCCATGGGGGTCCAAGAGTCTAAGGTCATCTCTCTCTGCCACAAAATATGTATTTTCTAAGACCTTAAGAAACAGACTCTTCTTCCTAGCTAGCTCCTAAATGGAGGAGAGGGCATATGATAAATAAAGGTATGAACTTCCCTGTTATATATAGGATCTTCCTTCAAGATGCTGTTTTTTTGTCTCATTTAACATAAAACAATCCATAACAGGATTCCTTCCATGCTTACTTGGGGGGGGGGGGGAAGAATTCACCACACCCACACAAATTCCTTGCTGACTCAAAATCACAGAAGAGGCACGCCACTCAGCATTTATGGAGAAAAAGTTTAGAGAATTGGTTCAAATCATACTGTAAAACAATTTGAAATTACATGAGAAAAGTTACCACATATTTCATGCCATCTGGCCCTCTGATCCTACTACTGGGTTTCCTTCAGCTCAAGGAGAGAAGAAATGGTGTTCCGATATACAGTGACGGTCATACCAGTTCTTTTTGGAGATTTAAAAAAAACGAAACAAAGTAGCTTCTGGCATACCAGTGGATGACTGAATAAACTGTCATACCTGAAGGAAATACTATGGTCTTAGAAAAAAAAAAAAAGGAATTCACAGAAGCATAGGAATATCATGTAATGATTCAGAGTAAAGCAAGCATAAGAAGGAATATATATATGTATGTGTGTGTTTTATATATATATATATATTACAATAATGTAACACACATATACATACACTTAAAGGCAGTCAAATTCAGATTATATGAAATGATTAATTTGGGGTCCAATGAATACACTTCTTGTTAGTAGAGAACTTAGAGGATTATGGGAACTGAATGCTAACAGAGAAAGTGAATCTTGCCTAACCTCTGTGAATCTTAATCTTACAGCAAATGGAGAGGGAAATGAAATCTATCAGCAAATGTGGCTTAAAAAAACAACAACAAAAGGACAGCTAGGTTGTGTAGTGGGTAGAGCAACCAGCCCTTAAGTTAGGAGGACCTGAGTTCAAATGTGACCTCAGACATATAACACTTCCTAGCTGTGTGACCCTGGACAAGTCACTTAACCCCAATTGCCTCAGCAAATAACAACAATAAAAGGGTATTAATAAAATATTTTAACAGTGTGAATCCAAAAATAGCATAAGCAATTCCATGAGTTTAGGGTAAATATTGCTCTCCAAAATGGCTGGATCGTTTCACAACTCCACAACAATGCATTAATGCCCTAGTTTTCCCATATCCTCTCCAACATTTATCATCTCAGCCAATCTGAGAGGTATGAGGTGGTACCTCAGAGCTGTTTTAATGCACTTCTCTAATCAAGAGTAATTTTGAACATTTTTTAATGTGACTAAAAATGGCTTTAATTTCATCACCTGAAAATTGTCTGCTCCTGTCCTTTGACCACTTATCAAGTGAAAAATGGCTTGTATTCTTATACATTTGACACAATTCTTTATATATAATATACAAATGTATATTATATATATATATTTAGAAATAAGATCAAACAGATCTTAAATGAAAGACCTTAAATCAGTGGTCCTCAACTTTTTAAATAGGGGGCCAGTTCACTGTCCCTCAGACTGTGGGAGGGCCCAACTATAGTAAAAACAAAAACTCACACTCTGTCTCCGCTCCTCAGCCCATTTGCCATAACCTGGTGGGCTGCATAAACGTCCTCAGCCTACTGCATCCGGCCCTCGGGACGTAATTTGAGAACCCCTGCCTTAATTTTTTTGAAGAAGCACTGGGCTTTTTAAAATAGGTAGTGATATGGTCAAACCTATGCTTTAGGAATAGCTAATTCCAATAAGAATCAGCAGCTGAATTTTCATTTTTTCATAAGAATTTTCATATTTTTCATATGGATTGGACAAGGGTGATAGTCCAAAGGCCAAAGAGATTAAGGAGTCTATTGCAGGAGTCCCAGCTGGAAGTGATGAGGTTTTAAACTGAGATAACAGTTATGAGCACAATCAGGAAGATGTGAGATGTTTGGAAATAGAATTGACAACATTTGGCAACTAATTAGATGAGGGGACTGGGAGGGAGGGTCATGGTTGTCCAAGGTTGACAATAAAGATGTTTAGCATATCAACAAAAGTTAGAAAGAAAAGATTTCCAGAGAAAGATAATGAGTCCTGTTCTAGATATGTCAAATTTAAGAAAACTGGCTGATAGCCAGTTGGAAATATCCAGTAGGCATTTAGTGATGGATGATTGGAGCCAAGGCTGGGGATATAGATTCAGGTATTGTCTCATGGAGATAACTGAACCCATGGGAACTGATGAGGTCAGTAAGTAATAAAACATGAGAGGGCCTAAAATAATGCCTTAGGGATTACAGGGTAGCACATAGAGGCTATTCTAATAGAAGAGACTAAGAAGGAGCAGTTAGAGAGGTAGGAGAACCTTTATGTCATGAAAACCAATAAAGAGACGGCATCAAATGTTAGAGAGGAACGAACAAAAAGACAAATGAAGAGAAAGGACTGATCAAAGGCCAAACAATAGAGCAATTCAAAGATCACTTATCTTGCAAAAGGAACTGTTTTTTTTTTTTAATCCTCAATCCCTGACACACAGTAACCCCTTAATAAATGCTTATCGAAGGAAGTTTTCAGAAAAAGAAATCAAAATGAAAATTAAAACAACTATGAGAAACATATCCCACTTCTCATATTGGTTAACATGACAGAAAAATAAAATGATATGTTGGAAGGAATGTAGAAAAATTGGAACAGTAATGCACTGTTGGTGGAGTTCTTAATGTATCCATTATGAAGAACCATTTGGAGCTATGTCCAAAGGACCATAAAACTGCGCATACCCTTTGACCAGCAATACCAATACTAGATCTATATCCCAAAGAGAAAAAAAAGAAAAAAGTTTATGTGTACAAAAACATTTATAACAGTTCTTTTTGTTTTGACAAGGAATTGAAAATGGAGAAGATTCCTATCAACTAGAGAATGGCTAAACAAGCTGTGGTATATGACTGTAAAGGGATATTATTGGGCTATAAGAAATGATAAGCAGTATGGTTTCAGAAAAACCTGGGAATTCGTGCAAAGAAAAGGGAACAGATCTATAAGAAATTATCAGCAGGAAGATTTCAGAGAGGCCTGGAGAAACTTATATGAGCTGATGCTAAGTAAAAGTGAGTGGAACCAAGAGAACATTGTACACAGCAAAAACAATTCTGATGGACATGGCATGAGGTGATTCAGGCAATTCCAATAGATTTGTGACAGAGAGAGCCATCTGCTTCCATGGAGACTGAAGTGGATCAAAGCATAGTGTTTTCACTTTTTTGTTATTGTTGTTTGCTTGCTCTTTGGGTTTCTCTCTCTCTCTTTTTTTTGATCTGATTTTTCTTGTGCAGCACAATAAATGTGAAAATACAAAAATTGTACACGTTTAACACATACTGTATCTCTTGCTGTCTAGGGGAGGGGAAGAAGGGAAGGTGAAAATTTTAGAACATAAGGTTTTGGAAGGATGAATGTTGAAAACTATCTTTGCATTTATTTTCATAATACAAAGCTATTATTTAAAAAAAGAAAAGAAAAAGGAACAGAACCAAGAGAACATTGTACATAGTAACAACAATAATGTAACTATGATCAATTATGTATGACAAATTACTCCAGGACAATTCCAAAGGCCTCATAATGAAAAATGCTACTATCTGCCTCAAAAGAGAAAACTGATGAACTCTTAAACTAGATTGAAGCACCCTTTTAAATTTTTCTTCATTTTTATTCCTTTTGTCTGTTTTCTTTTGCAATGTGACTAGAACGGAATTTTGTTTTGCATGGCTTTATATATAAAATTGATATCAAATTGCTCACCTCCTCATGGAAGGGAAAAGGGCATAAGGGAGGGAGAAAATTTGGAACTCAAAATAAAAAAAAAACCCAAATGTTAAAATATTTTTACATGTAATTGAAAAAATATTTAAGGAAATAAAAATATATATTTTAAAAATGCTTGTTGAATGAGGGATGAGACCACATTTCCACTTGGACCATGAAGAAGACAGAGAACTTTTGGTACATCTGTCTTTGCTCACTTGTGACAGGAAATTCTCCTTGGGAATCCCTTTCAGATTTCTGCTTCTGCAGGCCAGATGGCAGCTGGATCTACAGCAGCTGGATCTACAGACTGAGGTGTTCAGCCAATTACAAACTGAAGGACACTCGAGACTCATTTCCCTGTTCTATGAAAGTCACCTAAAGTCCTCTTCCCCAGAACTTCACATAGGGACCTCTGGACCTAGAATGGCTTTTGGCTAAAACACCAAGATCCTTTGCAATCCTGGGATAATAAAGACACTAAGAGGACACATCTCTGAATAGTTACCATCAAACCATATAGAACAGCTTTCTACCAATCAGCACAGAACATTTTTACTAGTATCCAATCCAAGTCCCTCCCCTAGTACTTTACACCCACTTCCTTTTATCTTATTTTTTATTTTTGGTTGGCTCCAAAGCAACAATCCTTTCACATTGCACAGAGATAATCACTGCTCCGATCTTTCTTCTTGCTGAGCTCACAAAGCTGGGCCTTTAATAGCATGGCAGGGTGCAATACCTCCTTCTCCACCCCGAAAAGGGAAGCAAGTTAAACACTAGCCTGTTTCTATTTGGAAGGCAAAGGCAGGAGGGAAATCAAGCATCCGTCCCAAAGCTGGCAGGAAATGGGAAATCAAACAATGGAACTAAGATCGGCAAGGACGAGGGAAAACCTGGCCAAAACCGCCTCCAATTAAACCAATGTCTTCCATGTCATTATGGGGGAGGAAAAGAAAGGGAAGGGGGAAAAGGAGACCTGCAGACAGGCGTAACAGCTCAGATTGGCTTCCCTGAAGCTGGGAGGAATATAGGCTCAAGTAGGGCTCAAAACAGGCAGCAGGATTCTCTTTATATCAATTCTTACTGCCTCCAATCTGGAGGGAGAGGGAGGGGTCCTTCCGCCATCTTGTAAGGAGCCAGAAGGTGAGACTTTTGAAAGACTTGTTCTAGTGGGACCATCCAAGCAACTCAGTAAAGACTAAGTCCTTCAAAGCAGCTTAGCTTTTTTCTTATCACTGGGCCCTTTTGGATAGGCTACTGAAGCAGGTGGGCTGCTTTTCAGAAAGTTTAAAAATACCTAAAATAAAAGTTATCCCTTCCCCATCTTGATTGTGATGTATGGTAGGTGGACTGGCATTAGAAATTTAATGGAAATTTGGGGGGAGTTTTGTGGATGTCACAGACAACATGAGAAGGCCACGAATGGACAAAGCAGAAGAAATTTAGAAACTTAGTAATGCATAAAATGCATATATAATATCATATAATATCAACTCAAATTTTACAATAAGGTAAACACCCCACAAAAGAAAAAATTCGGACTTCTTTACTGGTAAGAAAGGGAGAGCCAAGAAATTTTACATTGACTTTACAAATTAAGGGGGTGTCACGTCCTCTAACCCCCTCAATGAAGGGATAGATTACAAAAGAAAAGCACTATAATGAATTATAATTATCAAAATATCTAATATGTATATTTTTAAGTTTATGGATTCTAGTTAAGAACTCCTGATTTAAAGATCCTTTCTGTACTATTGTGATTCTACCTTTACTAAGATTTGCAAAACTCAAGCAAGAAAGGGTAGTGGCAAGTAGAGCTCAGGTTTGTGCAAAACTGACCTTTCTTTCGCCTTCTAAAACTGGGTAATTACAGAGTGCAAGCATTTGAACCCCAATAAAGTTCCCTACTCCCAGGCTGAGGGTGAGTTGGAGAAATCTGTCTGATCTCTCTGGACAAGGTCCCGTTGCTAAAGCGGGCCTATCTGCACTGGCTCCCTTAACACCGAGACTGGGACAGCCATTAGAATTGTACCTTGTTCGCCGAGGGTTCTGACAATCTGTTGCTACAAAGCATCTTAAAAGACGGAGAGGGGCATGAGCAGCTCACAGCTAAGCCGCCTTTTGGCAAATGGCTTCTGGAAGAGGCTGCTCAAACAGCAGGCACAGGAACTAACCGCAGGCAAAGCTAATTGGAAAGCTCAATCAGCTGTTTCTCCCAAGAGAGAGCCAGCACATGGCTTTCTGTGAGAAGAAACTGAAAAACCCTGACCCTTCAGAATAAATGCTGTGATGGGGGAGGGGAAAGGGAAGTGGCAGAAGCATTCAGCCTGAGGAGGTCAAAAAGTAGTGATGGCCAGGAGCCGCCCTGAGGACTTTTAAATGCCACATGGCCCATCTCAGAGGCTCACCAGGTTGCAGATGCTATTAGCCACCATCTAAAAGCTAAGGTGACTTTTCCTCCATCAGAGCTTGAATTTGGAGTCAAGTTAAATTATCAGGGCAGCAAGATGGCACAGTGGATAGAGTGCCCACCCTGAAGTCTGAGGAAGTTAAAATCACACACGTTAATCTACTCTGAAAAAGAATAAGAGGTAGGATTTTAAAAAAAGAACTTTTAAGATTTGCAAAGTGCTTTATAGAGGTCATTTCATTTGATCATTAAAATGATCTGGTGAGGCAGGTGATATTCTCTCCATTTTACAGATGAGGGAATCAAGGAAGATTAAATGACTTGTCCAAGATTGCTCAGTAAGAACTGAACTCACTTCTTTCTATACACTAAGCATGTCAGATTTGGAAGTAGAGGACTCTGGTGAAAATTCCAGTTTGGCCACAGTGTGACATTAGGTGAATTACGAAATTTTATCTCAGAACCTCAATTTCTTTATTTATAAAGTGAGGGTTTGTACTGCATGACTGCTCCAGGTCCCTTCCATCTCTAAATCTCTTACCCTGACCCTTTCCTCACTGTGTTATTACAAAACCCTCATGGAAGTAAAACTGAACTTGAGGCTGCAAATTGTTCCTGAGGGACATGTTCCTGAGTGACCTTTTTATGGAGGGATTCAAGGGAGCAGATCCTGAGAAATGAAAAACAAAACTTTGCACCAGACCAGTTCAGGAACAATACCACTCAGAAATACACTTACAGATTCTGACTAAAGTTGCATTAACTACATACCCTGCAGGGTATGTGCTATTTTTTTTAACTGTGAAATCGGATTGTGCTATTTTTTTAACTGTAAAATTTTGTGCAGCCCTCCTACCCAGTAGTTGATCTTCATGAGTTGCAAAAGAAACATCATTGCACCATTTTTAAAATGTAAACCTTTAGCACCCAAATTATTTGCATGTTGCAATTCCCCTCTCCCTCATTACAATGTGAACTTCTTGAAGAAGGGAACTGGGTTTTGGGTTCCTCCTTTCTTTCTTTGTATCCCCTAGAGATTAGCAAAGCATCTAGGCACTAAACTAAGCTGATGGCAAACCAATCAGGGTTTGAAAATTTAAGGAGAGTGGTAAAACACCACCACAGAACTAGCCCAGGAAAAGATAAGCCTTTAGGAACCATTTATCAAGTACTCTGTGTCTGTGTCCCCCTTACTTCAGAGATCAGGCTTCTAGAGTCCCCTTTCCAACCAACACAAGCTCAGTACTGAGCATATTCTCTGGAACTGAACTCAGCAGAGGAGGACAGACTGGGAGAGGGGGAAAAGTCTTTTGTTCTCGAAAATTCCAAGTTTGATGTGATAGAAAGGAAGAGAAACCAAATGACTGGGGGCCTCAAAGGCAACCTAGTCTAATCCCCCCACTTTACAGATGAGGAAACTGAGGCCTAATAAGTTTAAGTGACTGGCTCAAGGTGACACAGAAGTATCACAGGTGGGATTGAAATGTATGCCTTCTCATTCCAGCATCAGTACTCTTTGTACCATACTGCACTGCCTCCAAGTATCTGGGTGAAGGGACCACAGAGCAAAACAAGGAAACAGATTATCAAATACAGACAATTTATGGATAAAATGCCTTTGTTCCCACTAATCAACCAGATACTGTTTTTTGTTTGTTTGTTTTTTTAATGAATGTTAGATTGTAAGCTCCTTGAGAGCAAGGGTTGGCTTTTGTCTCTTGTATATCCAGTGCGAGGCACATTTTTATTTTTAAGTCATCTGCAACACTTTTCATGACCTCATTTGGGGTTTTCTTGGAAAAGATGTGATTTGCCATTTCCTTCTCCAGCTCATTTTACAGATGAGGAAACCGAGGCAAACAGGGTTAAGTGACTTTTCCAGCGTCCCATAGGAAGTGTCTGAGGCCAGATTTGAGCTCAGGTCTTTATATGTTGTTATCACCTAGCTACCTTCAAGCATATAAGAATAAACACTTAAATGTTTGCTGATGGACTCCACTGCACTGGCAACCAGGGTCTCTCTCTTTCCATTAGGAATGGAAACCCAGGAAAGGCCAGTGAGGATGTAGGTGCAGAGATGGAGTATAACTAAATTTCAGAGTTAGAAAGGACCCTAGCAACTCATGCCTGTAAAAGACTCTTCTACAACAAACTCAATCAATGGCCATCCAACCTTTAATTGATGATCTTTAGTGATTCTTCAAACAAACAAACAAACAAAAAAAGATTGGACTTTTTTTTATTTTATTTTTAGCAAAGATTTGATAATCTGGATAAATCTGGGCATGGAATATTTTGAATATTTTCTCTCTCTCTCTCTCTTTTTTTTTTCCCTGAGGCTGAGGTTAAGTGACTTGCCCAGGGTCACACAGCTAGGAAGTGTTAAGTGTCTGAGACCAGATCTGAACTCCAGTCCTTCTGTATTTTGAATATTTTCAAACAGTTGGTGTTGATTGATTTTTAGGAATTATTTTCTCTATTCCCCCACACATATCCACATATTCTTTTATTCCTTGTTAAAAGGGATGGGTCAGACCAGCCCTGAAGTCAGGAGGACCTGAGTTCAAATTTAGCCTCAGACCCATCCAAGCTGTGTGACCTTGGGCAAGTCACTTAACCCCAATCTCCTCAGATATCTATCTATATCTATATCTATCTATCTATCTATCTATCTATCTATCTATCTATCTATGTATATATGTATATGTATATGATGGTTTATAAATTCAATTCACATAGGTTCTTTGTGATTACCTCATCCTAGGCTAAGATCTTGAGACGGCTAGGTGGAACGATGCATAAAGCACCAGGCCTGGAGTCAGGAAAACTCTTCTTCCATTTGCCTCTGTTTCCTCAACTGTAAAATGAGCTCGAGAAGGAAATGACAAACTACTCCAATATCTTTGCCCAGAAAACCCCAAATGTCATGAAGAATGATACATGATTGAAAAACGACGAATAACTATGTTAGATGTTGATGACTATCCATGTAATGCTGTACAGCATCCTAGAATTTCATCAGAATTCAAAGTCAAGCTCACTGGGCTGTAGTTTAAAATATATTTTTTTCTGTGACTCTGCCTCTCTCCCCTTTAAAAAATTATGAAAAAGAGTTTTATCTGTCAATCTCCATGAGAGGAGAGGAATTTATCGAGTCAAACTGAACAGGGGATAGAGAATGGAGTTTTGTAAATCTCACTTTATCTATCCATCACAATAGCCAGGGTTAGATCCTCATGTTTCTGGGAAAGGACTAGCAACAATGGAAAAATATATTACTTATGCTACTTACTTCATAGAGCTGTTGTGAAGAATGGTCTTTATTAAAAACTACGGTAAAGTGCTTTATCCACGCGAGGTATTATTAAGATGTCTAATGCTGTATGTTCAAATTTCCCCACAGGAGCTATAGATCAGGTAAAAACTATCAAAAGGGGGCTTTTTAAAGTCAGGCCATGACTTAAGCAAAGCATAGTTTATCATTCCTTTCACACTTACCCTAAATATCTTCCTTAGTCCTCCCCCCCCCCAAAAAAAAAACAACAACAAAGGAAAAATAATCCAAATGTTAAGGACTTCTCAGGGTAAACACTGTTCTTTCTCCTACTTCTTCCCAAGCTTTAGCAGTGGATTTTGCTAGGAATTGGATCCCTATTTGTGAAATATATTTGCATTTTATCTGGGGGCTCCAAGGGACAGAAGGGGCTCTTCCCAAAGGAAAAATTACCTGAAGGTCAACGACATAAATAATTGGGGGAAGAGGTAGGGCCTGAAGCCTTTAAATCACACAGCCTACTCCATTATTTACAAGCTCAGGACTGACTATTCCTTACCAAAGGCCCCAAGGAACAATCTTCTGGATGGGCCTTGGTATCTCTAGCCACAAGCTGCACAGCCAGTGAGTCTGCACTTCACGCCAGACGCACCAGCAAAGGGCCTTTCTCCTCATTATCCTTTCTGGCAGCTTTTTCCTCTCCCTCCACTTGGTGCTAGTTCATTAGGATTAATCCCCAGGAGTTTTCCAGAATGCTAACGGAGGCTAAGTTCTACAAATAGAACTCTCCATCCCAGGAGCTGCCAATGTCATTTTAACTTAGCTCAGCCCCCACCAACATGGCTTGCTTGCATCAGGGGCCCAAGTTTCTCTCTCCCCCACTCTTTTCCCCTAAATTCTTATTGAGGGGTTACAGTCATAATACTAAGTCCCTCTGAGGAAAACCAGTCACTTGGAGCTGGTTTGCATTAAGTTGTTTGATCATTTATCCTCAGGGGTGGGGTGGGAGTGAAGGTGCTGGAGTAGACTTTATAGTGAATAATCAAGAATTCTTTATAAATTTTAACACATTCCAAAAATCAGATATAATTGACAGATTCTCTGCATTCTTTGAATGCACACACAATGATTGCAGTAGGAAGTACAGCAAAAGAGACTACGGATTAAGTTTTCTTTCCCCCTAGGAAATCCACAGAGTAGGTAATATAGTGAAAGTTATACGGAGACCTCAACTATACCACCCGCCCTCCTAACTTTCTCCTTTTATTGCACATGTTTAACATGTATCAGATTGCTTGTTGCTGTCTTGGGGAAGGGGAGATAAGAGAGGGAGAGAGAAAAAAAAATGAAATACAAACTCTTACAAAAATGAATGGTGAAAACTATCTTTACATGTATTTGGAAAAATAAATTACTATTGAGAAAAAATAAAAGCTTTCTCCTTTGTCTCTTTAAACATTTAAATCCGTAGCTGAATGGATGAGAGTTGTAGTAGGAAAGAACTGTCACCTCGACTCAGACTGTACCCAGCCATGGGGTGGGGGAGGGGGGAGGAAAGGGGTAGGAAGGCAGCGCTATAGCATTTGGCTTTACAGTGTAACACACAGCACCTTCATGTTTACTTTTTCCTCATAAAAGCCTTATTATTCTGTATTTTAATATCCTTAGAGGCAACAAAGCAGTTAAAGAATATAGAGGACTGCTATTGGAGTCAAGAAGACATGAGTTCAAAATCTTCCTATGACATTGGCTGTGGATGAGCAGCAAGTCGCTTAGGCTGGCAGGGCTCCAGAGCACAGAGGCCGGCCTGCATGGCTGTGGGAGATGCTCTGCCCGGACAGAGGGCCCTGCTATCGGTGAAATTAAAGATCCAGACTCTCCATCTCCCCTCCTCACCAAAAACAATTCCCTTATGTATGGAAGGTAGATTATTTTAAGCTACCAAACACCTTCAAACTTTCTCTTACAAGTTAGCTCGGTTCCGTCTCCAAAAACGTACCGGAGACTTCCCCCGCACGAGACACCTAGGGCATAGGAAGGAGTGTGAAGGAAGGAAGCTGAGCTAAGTTTCCCGGGACCCTGGTGCAGATCGCACTCAGGATCAGCCCTGCACGTTAGAGGAGGAGGGAAGAGCACTCAGCATCTCCTCTCCTCCCACCCGCCTCTCCGGCTCGTTTTATACGAACAGCACCCACTACAATTCGGTTGCTCAAGAGCCGACACCTCCTAGTCTGAGGAATGGGCAGCCGGTTTCTGTGGCACAGCCGCCTCTCCCTGCCTCCCCGGGCGGTTTTTGGAATTTTTAAACTGTCCCATGGAGCCTCGAGAGGGAGGAGGGGTGCGCGCTGTGGAGCCCTCCCAGAGTGAGGCGAGAAAGGCGCGTCTCCCGGGGGAGCGCAGCCTCCGCAGGAGGGGCATCTCCACTTCTCGGGAACGCAGAGCCGAACGCACGCTCCGGGGAAAGGAGGGCGGAGGAGAAGTCCCCGAAAGAGGAGAGGCGAGGGGAAGAGCTCCGAGACCCTCTTCGGCCGGTTATTCAGCTCCACCCCAGGGGGGGATGCAGTGGGAAATCAGCGCAGGGACTCAGCCCAAAGCAGACGACCCCACCCCAATCCCGCGCAGCCCCCTAGAGTGCGCTCCGCAGACAGCGGCGTCGCAGCTCCCTCCTCCCCGTCGCCGCGGCTTCCTTTGTCCCGATCTCTCAGCGGCCCGGCCCCGGGCCGCAGAAACAAAGACCACCCCGCCACCCTCCGCGACCGCTGCTTGCGCTGGAAGCACCCACCCACCCTTCGCAGCCGCTTCGGAAAAAATGCGCGCTCTCACCCGGCATGGCGCGTCGCAGCCCCCGAGCCCGAAGGTGCCTGGCTCCCCCCGCCCCACTCGTCATTGTGCACGGTTCCTCGCCTCCCCGACCCCTCGCCAGTGCGCGCGCGGTTCTCCTCCAGCCTGACAGCCCGCGCTGCCCTCCGCCCCCTCCCCCTCCGCCGCTGGGTCCCGCCACCACTCCCCCGTAGCCCCGCCGCCGTGCGCTCCGTGGGACAGCTCCCAGAGCCCCCGCCGCCCCCAGTCTCTCATGCGGGGCGCTCACCATGGCGCTGCTAGACGCGGCCACCCCAGCGATACCTCCGCCCCGGTGGCTCAGTCCCAGCCGTGCACCATCCCGGGAGGGGCGGAGGGTGGGCGGGGGGAGGAAGGAGGGACAAAGCAGACCGAAAACTGCTCTGCGGCGGGGAAGCAGCCCGGCGCTGCCTTATAGAGGGGGGAGGGGCGGGAGGGGCCGGGGCATCTGCCAATGGGAGCGCAGTGCCTGTGACCGACGGCTAGAGAAGCCCGACCGGGATTGCTATACGGGGTGAGCCAGTCACATGGGCCGGGAGAGAGGGGGTCTGAATCGCCGAGTTGGAGTGTGAGAGCTGGGGGCGGGAGGCGGAGCCGGGAGAGAGGAAAGAAGCTGGGGCTGGGGCTGGGGGAGCTCGGAGGGAGGAGGGGCTCGGGCCGGGGGAACAATGGAGCAAAGAATTTCTGGGGAAGAGGAGGGGGAGGAGGAGGAGAAAAGGGGTGGTGCTGGGGGGGGGCACGCTGAGGAGGAGGGACGAAAGACGAAAGTGGGCATTTTATTGGCTCCGGACGCGAGAAGGCGTGGCCGATATCAGGTGGTTAGCATACACACACACTTACACACCCGGTACGCGCATATTGTTTGTATGTATCTATGCAGACCTTCCTAAAAACAAGAACGGAGGATTGGAGGGTCCCTCCCGTCCTCCGGCTGAAGGACAGACAGGAGGGACCGTCTCATCCAAGGACCGCCAGTCTCCCGTCACGGGCTCCACGGAGTCGGTCACACAGTTCTCTCTCATCCCGCTCCACCGAGGGATTTTCTCACCGCTTCAGCCCGACTTACCCGGCGGGGACAGAAGCCCCGCCGAGGTCACTGCGGTACCCCGGAGCGGAGAGAGGAGCCGAGCGGAGACTGGCTGTCCTCAGAATTTATGACTGTGAGAGGAGAGCTGTTACCCGTAATGCAGCACAGTCGGGTGAAACTTTCTAGTCAAAGGCCCAAGGTCCCCTCACACTCCCTCCCCAGTACTTAACGCGGGAGACGAGCATCTCAGACCGCTGCCAGCTCAACGCATGACCTTGGACAAGTCGAGTCACTCCTCTCCCCGGGAAGGCCTCCTCCTCTCCAGAACGAGAGTACCGGATTGGGCGTCTCAAAGGCTTTCTCCTTTCTCTATAAATCCCCGTGACGCAACCTTTGTGGTTGTCAGCTCCTGTCAGGTAGTGCTATTATCGTCTGTTCCTCCCTTGACGACTGTGTCATGCGAGAGATTTTCAGGCCGTTTTGACATAGTTCCACCATGCGATCAGCTTCTGAAGGACTGATCTCTCATCCTCTCTCACCTGGAGGGGGAGAGGTGAGTGCTATGTGCAAAAAAAAAAAAATAAAAATAAAAATAAAAATGTGGAAGGGAACCATTAGGGCCATCTTCTTCATCCCCGGGAGCCAGGAAATAACAGACGCGCACTTCTTCTTAGAAACTCAGATACTTCTGTTTTTGAGAGAATTATAGGTGTTAAGTGGGGCTTTCTTTTCTTCTGAAAGAAGATCTGTTATAACTCATCAGGGGTGGTAGAAAAGAAGATAGGGGTCAAAGGAGAAGGGGAGATAGTAGTTATTCAGAAGAATATTTCTCTTGTTTGGAGAGCATCAATTTAATCTGAGTTCTAGTCTAAAAAAGAGCCCTAAACCATAAAGGAGAGAAGAGGACCCACATGTGCAACAATGTTTATAGTAACTCTTTTTGTGGTGGCTAAGAATTGGAAAATGAGTAAATGCCCATCAATTGGGGAATGGCTGAACAAGTTGTGGTATGTGAAGATCATTGTTCTATTAAAAATGATGAATAAGGTGATTATAGAAAGGTCTGGAAAGATTTACACGAACTGATGCTGAGCTAAACATGCAGAACCAGGGATACATTGTATACAATAACAGCAAGAATGTGCCATGATCAACTATGAAAGACTTGGTTCTTCTCACTGGTTCAGTGATTCAAAGCCTCACTTAAATCCAATTCACGTGTACGTCATGGTCCTCTTCAAGAAGGAAGGACAAACAACAACTACAGAACATCCTCTTATCCAGTATGAAAAAAAAAAACCCTGGAGCCTGACTTAGGTGGGAATAGGAGAAAGGCACCAGGGCTGAAATACTGTATGGCATATGAGAAGTCACCCTCCCCTCCAGAAAAAGAAAAAACCTCAAATGGAAAAGAGCCTGGGGAGGGTCAGAAGTTCCTCAAGAGGTCAGGAGCCTTTGGCTTTAAATACCTCAGAGCTAAAGCAGAAAGGAGAGACAGTGAAGAGAAGTTTTTAAAAATGAGACAACTCCTTATCTTCCATTCACAAAGGATGAAAATCTGACATCCTCCAAAGCAACCACTGCAATAGTAGTTTCTAGCTCCCCAATATCTTCCCATGGAAAGACAGGGGAAAACAACATGGAAAGGGCTCTGATCAATACAAGAATGATTCGTGTTTCTGAGGACTGACAGATGTCTACCTTTTGTGAGAGGTGTAACAGAATGTGGTATATTTTTTCAGACTTGACCAATGTCATAGAATCATAAATTTGAAGTCATTTAGTCCAACTCCTTTATCTTACAGACGAAGGAACAGACAGAAGTTGTGACAAGACCTTGGTCACACAAGTGACAGACAAATTTTGAATCCAGAGGTTCGAGTTTTGAAGCCCATTCTGTTGTAAGAATAGAATTTTTAAAATGTCATTGTTATTTCCTCTTCCAAAATAAATTTGTGCTGGTATATTTTGGCTAACTATATATTTTGTTATAAGGGAGTGTTCTATGGGGAAAGTAGAAGTATAGGAAAGTGACAGTAATGTTAGAAAGAAAAAAATGAGCATTAAGACAATTTTTTAAAAAAAATTAAATAACGAAACTACTTTTGAAAGCACCAGCAGGGAGATCTGTGCATCTGGATTTTAGGAGGACAGAAAGAGTAGAACTCCCCAGACATGAACAGATTCCGGAGACAACTTCAAAGTCTCCCAGTTTTCCTTTTCCCAGGCTTACCCCTCTCCTCCCTCTGGAGCTCCAGGAAGGAACTGAAACAGGTTCTTCCCACAAAGCCAGTTTTCTTTTAAAAGACTTTGGAAGCACAAAACCTCCCCAGGGTTAGGCCTCCACTGGACTCCATCCTTTGCAGAGCCTTCATTAGTGGGCACCGAGGTACAGGGATCCCTGGGCAGATTCAGACAAGCCTGGCACAGCCTCAGAAGCTGAATAGGACCTTAGAAATCATTCAATGTAATCCTCTTGTTTTACAAATGGGGAAACTGAGACCAAGATGATAGAAGGAACTTGCTCAAATCACATAACTATTTAAAGCAGAGTCAGTATCATAACTCAGGCTTTCGGAAGCTCTCTTAAATGTAGGCCAATGTATACTATTACCCCAATCTGAAGAATAGAGGGGTAGGTTGCCTTATTTCTGCATAGCCTGGATCCTCCCAACAAACTCATGAGATAAGTGCTTCAGATATTATTATCCACATTTTACAGAAGAGGCTCAGAAAGTTTAATTGAGATATTGAGCTAGTGTCATTTAAATCCAAGTTTTCCTGATTTCACTCAGTTTTAGTGCTGTACCTATTATGAAAAAAATTATGGAGGAATAATTAGTGGACCATGGATCCTTGGGTGAAATAGAAAGGGGAAGTAGAAATTGCAACCTTCCCACACATAACATTTAGATTTGTAGGACCTCACCACTAAATTCTGTTGGCTCATTACCATTTCATAAGGACCAAGGAAGCTGTGGGTCAGTTTCTATGCAAAAGAGGCCTAGGATACAGTGTCTAGCCTCAGTGTAACACTTGTTCTAAGGTAAGCAGATGTGTATCTTATATAAGCATTTTGCATAATCAGCCTGCCAATCTGCCATGCCTAAATCAGTGCTCTTTTCAAAGTGAGTGCCCAGTGGTGTTTGCAAACTGACTCACACACCATGTATCTTGGGAAGTATTGGTCTCAATGTCAGCCAGGGAAAGGGCAGAAGTACCCCAAGTTCTTTGTTTCAAGCAGTCTCTATTCGGAACAAAGGGAAGCACTCTCCAGGGAGGAGACCCTCACCTTTCCTGCCCTCCTCTTCTAAGTTTTGGCTTTACACACTGGGTCACACGCATCTGGCATTCTGTGGCCAGAGCAGCCCTGGCTGCCAAGCCCGGTCACGAGGTCCTGATGAGCTGACAGGAATCCGTCACCAGGTCTTGGGGAAAGGCTGCCAGGAGGCTGGAATCTAGGAGAAAGGGGCTCAAAGCGCTGCATCTCCAGTTATGTTAGGATAAGAAAAAGAGGGAGGAGGATGGTGTGGAATGGTAGGGATTCTGTGGAGCTGGTGACCAAATGTTGTTTCCTGTAGTGTAATGCAAGGAGAGAAAGCTCTCAAGCTGAGGGGAGAAAAAAGAAATTTGACTGCAGTGATATATGGTATAGGGGCAGGGGAGAAATTAAACTGGGGGGAAGATGGTGAGACGCAGGTTTGGCCAACTGAACACAAGGAGAATTGATTTCAGAGGGAGACTCCAAAAGGCAAGCTGGACGGATTCCCGGGAAGCCAGACTCTCTCCTGCTGTTCTCTACCACTCCACCCCCATCCCCCACTAGAAAAGGGACAAAAAGTACCAGTTATCCCTCCAAGTTTCATTTCATAATAGATGGAATACAGGAATTAAAATCTGGAGACATGAATTCAGATGTTAGCTCTGACGCTTACTAGTGGTGTGATCCTAGGTAAATAACTTAACTTTTCTGAGCCTCAGTTTTCTTATCTGTAAAATGACTGTAATAATGTCGAAGTATCTTTCACTCAAGGCTGTTGTGAGGATCAATGAAGTGATTGTATTCGCCACTTTCAGATTTTAAAAGGCTCTATTATTAGTAATCATAAAAATTTAAAAAGTGTTTATCATGATGTTTTTCTTTCTTCTATAAGACTTTCCAGGTAAATTTCCTATTACTAATAATTTTTGTTCAGTCATGTCTGACTGTGACCCCATTTGTTTTTTAGCGGTTTTTTTTTTTTGGCAAAGATACTAAAGAGGATGCCATTTCCTTCTCCAGCGCATTTTACAGATAAAGAAACTGAGGAAAACAGGGTTAAATGACTTGCCCAGCATCACACAACTAGTATAAGATCAAATTTGAAGTCAGATCTTCCTTACCCTATTCCTGCTGCTCTATCTACTTCACCACCTAGCTGCCTTAATACCAACAATACTAGCTAGCATTTATATAGCACTTTAACGTTTGCAAAGTGATTTATGTATATTACATCATTTGATTTTCACAACAATCATATGAAATACATGCTACTATTTTTCCTATTTTATGGATGAGGAATGTGAGATAGCCTTTTAACTCGTCTTCCTGACCAAATCCAGTGTTTCCAGTCCATTAAACCACCTAATTATCCTTTCCTTTCCCCTTTTGAGGGAGCCTCCTCCAGTTTCTACTCCCAAGGGCCCAACTCTTTATTAGAAAGCTTTTCTATTCTAGCTTTCCATTTGTCTTTGACAAGAAAGAGGTTGCTAGATACTAATATTTGGAGAAGATAACAAAAATCTCAGTCTGACTCCCTGGATGCTGGAGTTCTCTGCTGGTAGTTTCTCTACAGAGAATTGAAGACAACTCTTGCTTTTTCCAAGTAGGTCTGAGCCTGTTAGATGGAGATGAGTTTAGGTTATGGTTAGAGCTAGGATTGGCGACATAGAAAAAATGGGGGTACCTAGATTGTACAGGAGATAGAGCATTAAGTTTGGAATCAAGAAGATTCATTTTTCTGAGTTCAAATCTGGCCCCTGACACTAACTTTGTGATCCTGATTAAATCACTTAACCTTAATTGCCTTTTCCCTTCCCCAATAAGAAAAAAAAAAAGGAAACATATTAGGTTCATTTTTACCTCATTTTCTGCTTGATGCTTTCCTTTATAGGAAATTAGATTTTTGGGCTCCCTTAACTCTGCATCTCTTTTCTGCCTGGATTTTTAATTCTATGAAACAAGATACCATCTGTAGCAACCCCCATCACTTTTCCTACTTTTTTCTTGTACTGTTCTCCTTTTCTATTAGATTATAAGCTCCTTGAAGGCAGGGACTATCTTTTTATTAATTATGTCCCTATCACTTAGCATAGTGACTGACACATAAAAAGAGCTTAATAAGTGTTTATTGGATTGGAGTTAATAAATTTGCTGAGCCCCAAGTCTCCCTGATCCTTTTTAGTATGTAGAAGACTCTTCCCTGAAAGTAGCAGAATACATCCATAAGATGCCAGGCATGAGAAACTCAGTCTACTACTGCTCTCTCCTTCCCTCCCAACATCACTTGTATAAAACATTGTCTTTCCTGAAGGAAGATGACCCACCATCATCAGTCAGTTGTTCTTTTCTAGCAATCATGATAGACTCATATTGAGTCATCTACACTCTCATTCTGTCCCCCTTGTGATGAATGACACATATTTATGACATTGTGGATGGATTAGAAGTCATAGGGCAGAGCTTTTTGCTCTGTGCATAGCTAACTGGCCTGAATAAAAATCAAACCTATTCAGTCTTGGTCTCATTTAACATAGGCTCCAGCCTTTTTGTCCATTTCCAAGTAGAAATGAGAATTGAGAGGTCTTGCTTGATTCCTATCCAGCTTCCCCTCCCTCTATCTCCCTCTTCTCACATGAGATTTGTTTGGGCTTCTTTTAGGATAGGGAAGGGGAAGGAAAGGGATGAGAATAAGCATTTATACTGTTCCTCTTCCATGCTGAGCATTGTGCTAAGTAGTTTTTACAAATATTATCTCATTTTATCCTCATGGCAATTCTGTGAAGTATCTACTATTGTTGTCCATATTTGATACTCATGGAAACTAAGGCAAACACATCTTAAGTCACTTACCAGAATTACATAGGTAGGTAAGTGTCTAAGGCTGGATGGAGATGGCATTCATTCTGGAAAAGAAAAATTAGCCTCATAGGCTGACATAATACAAAGATGAAGAGTAAGGTGAGCAGAATCAGGAGAACTTTATGTACTATAATATTAATATTATAAAAATGAACAATTGAAGATTTTTATAAACTCAGGGAGAATGAAATAAACAGAACCAGATCAATTCATTCAATAACAACACTATAAAGTCATTTTAAAAGCTACAAGAACTATAATCAATATAATAATTATCTATGATTCCAGAAGACCTATATGACAAAACATACTGTTCACCTCCCACAACAAGGTGATAGATTTAAGGTACATAATGAGACAGATACATATACATTGGCCAAATGTGTATGTATATATATATATATATATATATATATATATATATATATATATATATATATATATATATATATATGCATATGTATTTGTATAATAAATGTGTATAATGAAAAGGTGTATGAGGTGTTGAAGAAGCACTAGCATCTCTGGTATCCAGGGGCTGCTCATCCACTTTTGGTGTCTACCTGAGACCTATATCTCCTCTGTGGATTCAAGAAGCTGTAGTATGAGCAGCAGCCACACCCTAGCAAATTGTCTGGGCAGACTGGCTAGACCAGGTTGGGGGTAACTGCCTCAAACTCATTGGTGAGTTGGGGAATGTCTGCCACAAGGTTTCCCTGGGTGGGATGGGGATAATTTGTTCCTGTAGCTATGGACGCAGCTTCTGCAGAGCCTGTGGAGATCCTAGAGGTTGGCCAGACAGCAAAGATGTCAACCACAGAATACTGGGCTATTGCTAGTTGTATTCACTTTTGTCTTGCTGTTGGACTTCAATGACTCTTGAAAAGAAGGTAAAGTCAACACACATAGTTGTCAGGTAAAGTTGATAACTATGTGCAAGTGTGCCTCACTTAAATTCATTTCAACCATGAGTCATGAATTTAGTTATACATGTTTTTGTTGTTTATCCTACATATTCAAACAGGACCAGATATCAAGGTCATACTGGTTATCCAAAGCAGACCTAGGATTTAAACTATGTGTTTTAACACTTAGCCCTTCCAAAACAGGACAAATTTTAGCTAGACTTTTTAGTCTCTCCTCCTATGGCTGGGGAAAATAGAGCCTTGGAGTAATAAGCCAGAATAATCAGGTACCTGAGTCTGCCTGATTTTCCTTTAGTCTTTTGCTTCCAGGATAGGGATGTGACCCGTCTTTCATTCACCCATTTTCACTGAGAATAATGGTGTTTATCTGACAAAGTAAACAGCATCTGGGAAGGGGACAGGATCTGTGTCCATTCAGTGAGAATGGGTAGACCTAGCTTCTGTCTTCCTGCCATCCCCAAGGCTGATGATTCCATTCCACCAGCTGTCATTCACTTCCTTTTGCTCCCCTCCCCCTAATTCAATATAGCATGAAATTCCATGTCAGTTCTTGTCATGGCAAGCGTCATGATTGATCATTGTGTTCCCAGGGCTTTCCCAAACCCAGCCGGTCCTTGGAGAGGCCTGAAAAATGTCTGTAGTCAGTGAGAGAACAGCATTTCTGAAATCAGGGCCCCTATGTCCTGTGGAACACGAAAGCACGGTTCAAATCATTTCTCTTTACTCTGGGCACTGGATTGGGAATCAGGAACACCTGGACTCACATTTTATTTCAGACATTTACTAGCTGTGTAACTGTGGGCAAGTTATTTAACCTCTCAGCCTTAGTTTCCCTTTCTTTAAAATGAAGGTCCCTTCCAGTTTTAAATTATGATCTGGGCTCCTCTTCTGCTCTTGTACTTGCTACTGTATTTACTAGAGTTTTTTTTTTTTAATTAAATCTTTTCTGATAAACCTTTCATTCATTTCTTTGCATCTTTTTAGGGGTTCTTGGTGTTTGAAAGGAGCCAAGTTTCTCCCATCAGACCAGAAGCTTCCTGAAGGCTTGATCTGCATCTCTTCCTCTTTTCTATATCCACTTTATGGTGCCCAGAACAGGGCTCTTTTTGTAAGTGGGGAAGGAAGAAGAGAGATTTTCCTTTTGAAAAGATCAATCTTCAGAGGTGGTCCAGGCTGCTCAGGACTAGAGGAGGACTTGGATGTCAGATAATTCCTCCCAAGAATTTCCTGAGACCTTGAGAAAATTCTGATCCCAAGAATGACTAAAGAGGCAGAGGAATTATCTTGAGATCACCTGGAAACTTGTGGGCAACAAGAGAACGGAAAAGGAGATTAATCTGATAAGTCCATGTTTACATTTGGCAAATGAAGAGGCCTGGCTTGTACAGAGCTATCCTGGTTGATTTAAAAAACAGCCTTGAAATCTCCTTGTTTGCCCACGAGAAAAATTTACCCAGTTTCTTTAGACTGACCATTATGATGTTCCATAGAGTTTGGACCTTGCCTCTTGAAAGGACCCTCTAATAGACTTAGCAGGACCTAAGCAGAGACAGGAGAGAAATGAGGTAGGTGGGACCCCAGAACAGTCAGTGAAGATCTCTGCAATGAGCCAGTTTAGAAGCTGAGGTAGGGGTAGCTAATGAGATTTTAGGGCTAGAAATTCTTTTCTTTTCCTAGCTTAGGAAAAGGTGGTAGGGTAGCAGTTACAGTTTGGGAAAGAGACAAAAACAAATACCTCAGTGAATGGAGAAAGTCCTTGGGGAAGGTGACTTTGATGGATGAAACCTGGGATCAATAACTTCTTTGTCACTGGATACCCCAGAATTAGCAGACAATTTTTTCTTTGGTCCCTGGGCCCCTCCTCATATACATAGAGGCTCGTGAATACTTTGGACCAAGCAACATGAATGAATATCCTAGAAGTGAAATGAAACAACAGTAATCCACCAGGGTCTGCTTCTGCTTTCAGAAAAGTACAGCTGGACTGGACTCTGTAAAGAGGCTTGTATATATATGTGTGTGTTCTGGAATATTGTCTACAGATGACAGAACACTTTCCTTTATACAAGGGTTTGTAAGTGCTCGTTAAAAATAGGTAAACCTTGGCCACCATTCTATCTATCCCAGATAGTGAGGATTCTCCCTCAACTCACTCTTTTTATTTCTTTGTGCATATTGATAGGTAGCATGGAGTGAAAGGAACATCAAACTTGAAGTCAGGAAAAACTTGGATTTAAATCCCGCCATTGACATATACTAGTTCTGTTATAACAGATCAGTCACTTAACTACCATCTGCCTCATTTCCTCATTTGTATAATGGGGATAATCTTCCATACCTAAAAGGATTTCTGGTTTCTGTGGGGGTCAAATGAGATAATAATGTATGTAATGCACTCTGTGAACTTGAAAGTGCTAAATAAATTAATGTTCTGATGAAAAGGATAATGATAACTAATTTTTATAGATTTCTTGAATATTTGCAAAACACTTACTTTACAGGTATTATCTCATTTTATACTCACAAAAATCCTGGGAGGTGGGTGCTCTTGTTATCTCCATTTTATAGATGAGTAAACTGAGACAGAGGAGGTTAAATAAATTGCCTAGGATCATGCAAAATTAGATGTCTTTGAGGCAGGATTGGAACCTTTCTGACTGCCAGAAGGAATCAGCGCTTAACACATCATTCCATGTAGGTCATCACCTAATTGCCTAAATTATCACTATCTTTTCAATAAAATGAGAAGCCCCTTGAAGACAGAAACAATTTCATTTATTGTCTTTTTATATCTAGAACCTAACACAATGTCTTATACACAGTAGGTACTTAATAAATGTTACTTCATTTGAACTGGCTATCTGCAAGGATTCTGCAAATAGCAGCGCTAATCTGTGTTAGCTGGTAATGGATACATCATCAAAGCAGATTAACCTTATCCCTGAAATGTGTCTAAATGACACATTTAGAGTGTCATTCATTTGGCTAAAACCCTTTGAATCGAGAAAGTCAATTTCTATACTGTTCTGTTTTTGAATCAGGAGAAACCTCAATGACAAAATCTATTATCTTGCCAAACCCCAGGCCATTACTTCTATTAGTCTCCTTTGCTCACAAAGACCCCTGAACAAAACTAGAGGAAATCTCACAACTGTGCTGAATGGTGCATTACAAATTCATGTTTTCAACTTCAACTGTACTCTTATTGCAGCTAATTAATTCTTTCCTATCTCACTAACTACAGAAACTCTTCTAAATCTTCTCTAATCTCCTCAAGCCCCTACTCAGGGGTGTATTGGTAAAAATGTTTAACAACCATTTTTCTTTTAAAATGTTTTTAAAAAATACATATTGCTTTATGAATTATGTTGGGAGAGAAAATCAGAGCAAAAAGAAAAAAAACATAGGAGAGATAAAAACAAAAGAAGTGAACATATCATGCGTTGATTTAAATTCAATCTTCATAGCTCTTTTTCTGGATGCAGATGGCTTTTTTCTGTCCAAAGTCTATTGGTATTACTTTGGATCAATGAATTATTGAGAAAAAAACCCAACCAGCTTTCAAAGAAAAAAGTACACAAAAAAAAAAGAAAAGAAAAAAAGTACACATGACACATTTCAAAGTTTAATCTACAAATTTATTTTATTTTTTGCTGAGGCAATTGGGATTAAGTGACTTGCCCAAAATCACATAGGTAGGAAGTGTTAAGTACCTGAGGCTAAATTTGAACTCAGGTCCTCCTGACTTCAGGGCTGGATCTATCCACTATCTATCCACTATACCACCTAGCTGTCTGTCTCTATTTCCTCCATTATTTTCTTAAATCAGACAATCAACAAACAATAAACCAAGCCCTAATGTGTACCAGTTGTTGACTTTGAGGGGTAAATATTCACTTTGAACATTTAATAATTGGGAGGCAGAACAAGCTGGGTCCAATACTCATGCTTCCATACTTTATCCTAATCTCACCTCTTTTTCAGCTGAAGACTTTGCCTGTTACTTTAATAGGAAAAAATTAAGGCCAATGTGAGCACTTGCATTTTCTATTCTCTTCATTTAAAAACCCTTTGACATTTCCCATTCTCTTTTCCTTTCCCTCAGCCATTGACAAAGAGGTGACTTTTCTCCTTACCAAGGCCAATCTCTCTACATATACACTTAATCCCATCACCTTCCTTTTTCTCCAGATTTCATCTTCAATCACTTCTCTCCCCTTGAATCTTCAATCTCTCCCTATCAACTGGTTTCTCTTTCCTCCTGACTTCAAAACAGGCCCAAATCTCCCTATTATTAAAAAGCTTCACTATATAAAGGGGATGTAGAAAAACTAGGGCACTAATATACTATCAATGAAATTGCAAATTGGCCCAACTTTCCTGGAGAACAATTTGAATAATATTTGCCCAAAGGGCTATAAAACTGTGACATAGCAAGACCACTACCAGTTCTGTATTTCAAAGAATTTTTTTTTTAAAGGAAAAGGATCTATTTGTATAAAAAACATTTACAGCAACTGCTTTATGATGGTAGCAAAGAACTGGAAATTGAAGGGACGCCCATCAATTGAGGAATGGTTAAACAACTTGTGATATATGATTGTGATGAAATACTATTATGCTATAAGAAATGGCAAATAGGAAGGTTTCAGAAAAAAAAAAAACTTGGGAAGGCTTATATGAACTGAACAGAACCAGTAGAACATTATCCAAAGTAGCAGTGATACTATAACAATGATCAAGTATGAACAACTTAGTTATTCTAGACAATGATCCAAGACACTTCCAAAGGGCTCATAGTGAAATGTCCTGCCTTCAGAGAGAAAACTGATGAACTCTTGAGTGCAGATTGAAGTATAATTTTTCAATTTTTTTGCTTTCTTCTCTTCTTCTATATTCCAAATATTCTTAACTTGGGGTCCACAGACTCACTAAGATCTTTGTTAGACTTTAAGAAACCCATGAATTTAGATGGAAAAATCTTCCATGTTTATTTTCAGTAACTTTGAACTGAAAATTAGCATTTCCTTCAATGGTGAATTTAAAAACAAATAATGAAACATTATTTTGAGATGTTCATAAGCTTTACCACACTGCTAAAGAAATCCATAACATCAAAAAGTATAAGAAATCCTGCTGTTTTCTTGATAAAACTCACAGCTCCTGTGGGTTTAACTATTATCTCTGTGTAGATGACTCCCAGATTTATATTTCCAGAGCCAAACTTTTGTCCTGCCAATTGTATATCTTGTCCTGCTAATTACTATTTTTTTTTTTTTGCTGAGGCAATTGGGGTTAAGTGACTTGCCCAGGGTCACATAGCTAGGAAGTGTTAAGTGTCTGAGGCCAGATCTGAACTCAGGTCCTCCTGACTTCAGGGCTGGTGCACTACCCACTGCACCACCTAGCTGCCCCCCTGCCAATTACTTAATTCAAACTGGATATCCGAGAGATATCTTAAACTCAACATGCTAAAAATAAACTCCTCATCTTTCCCTCTAAACTTTTTCCTTTTCCAAATTTCTCCATTTTTGTTGAACACATCTTTCCCCAGACTCAGGTTCAGAATGTCAGCATTATCCTAAATTCCCCACTTTCCCTTGGTCTCCATATCCAATCACCAAATTTTGTCATTTTTAATTTCATGTATTTTTCAAACATTTCTCCCTTCTCTCCATTCAAATGGCTACCACTTTATTTAGGTCCTCATTAGCTCTTACCTAGATAATTGCAATAGCCTCTTCTTCATTGTTTCTCACTATGCAACATCCCACACACTGGTGAAAGTAATTTTCCTTAGGTACAGATTTGATCATGTGATTCCCTTCTCAACCAACTCTAGTTGTTCCTATTGCTTCTAGGACAAAATATAAACTCTTTTGTTTAGTTTTTAAAGCTGGAAAGATAAGTTGGAGGCTAGGTGGTACAGGCTTTCCAGCGTTGAAGGGATGCCCATCAATTGAGGAATGGTTAAACACCTTGTGATATGCCTATATATTAGGGATTATTTAATTCCATGTACTTGTATCTAAACTAGTGATGCCATTTTGGCCTTCTTCAAGAATGAAGGACAACAACCAACCAATCAATTTAATTCTATGTGTTTGTATCCACAGTACCTAGTATCTGATGCTTAATAGATGCTGGATGACTAAAATACTGAACCTTACTTCACAGGGAGTAGGTTATGAGAAGCTTTTCAAAGTTTTAATGCAGGTTTTATAGAATTGTCAGGAGGACAGAACATAAGAAGACTGAATATCTTGGGCAGAGGGCAACGAGAAAAAAGAAGGAGGGGGAGAGACATTGTAAAGGACAGGAAGGATGATTAGGGAAGCCATAGAATTCTGGTGCAGCTGTTAATCTTCCGTAGACCCATACAATTATGGTTATAGGATCATCCATCATGGCCCAGGCTCAAGCTCTTTTCAGAATGTAGCCATTTTTTAATATTCTATGAAAAAAAGAAAGCTATCTCACTTTTATCAACTATAGAAATAACCACTTCAAGGAACAAACTGGCAAGAAACAATGCAGATGTGCATGACATAATGAAAATAGTTCTGGATTGGGAGTCAGGAGACTTGATAGCTTTGGTAATGGTTAGCTATGTGACCTCGGATAAATTAATTAACTTCTCTGTACCTCAGCTTTCTCCTCTGTAATATCACAACAGAATTGAAAGATTCCTTCTCAGTACTGAGACTTTTTCTGTTTACCAGCTGCTTTCCAAGACCTCAGTCCACTAATTTTCATTATTCCTGAAATGGTATGTATGTTCCTCCAAAACAGTTCATTTATTCAACAAGCACATATTAAGCATCTACTATATACATACCACTGTTCTGTGTATTGAATGAGATAGGAAATTTAAATAAGATATTATCCAAATCTCCATGAAAATTGCAATGAAAGTAAGAAATAAAAGGCAAAAATTCAGCTTGTTTCCAGGTGAGAAAGAGCAACAGGAGAGAGTAGAAAGTCAGGTGAGAAACTCGGGAGAGTCTCTTCCCAACTTTTCTAGTTTAACTTTGACAAGAGAAGGCTCTTTTCTTCCAAATTCTTTTCTCTCAGTGTCACTCTAATGTAGCCTCACCTCCCAATGCGTCCCAACCAGAGAGACTGCCTTTGTTTGGAATTTGCATTCCTCGAAGTTCTGGAGTCAGAGCCCAGATCCTGCCTCTGACACAGTCTACCTGTGTGATCATGGGAACATCACTAAACCTCACTGAGGCAGTTTTCTCCTTACCTGTTTGAATCTGACATAAGAGAACATGAAGTTAGAAGAAGAGAGCCTGTAGTATAATTCTTAGTCTTTGGGGAAATTCTTCATTTCTAGCCATATTGAAAAAATCGACCAAACCACAGCAGGGATTTATTGTGTGAGGCAAATCTCCTTCGGTGCTATTAATTATTTACAGAGCTTTCTCTGAAGAGGTCTGGGTTGCATCAGGGCCTGGAATACATTATTCATACAGGTCTGGTTCCTACAGGTTTCTATTATGAACTTGAAGTTACAATTCAAAATCAGCTCCATCTACAGGACAGATTCCTGTTGTCACCAAGGGCATGCATCCTTGCATCTTCCCTCCAGGCTCCAGGCTCAACACCTGCTGATGTTCTTTATAGATGTGGGGGTGGGGGGGAGGGTGACACAGATGTTTGGGATGGAAGGACAAGGACCAAAGGGATGTTTTCAGTGGGTGGGGATAATCTGGTGACTTCAGAGACAAAGGTATTTGGGGCTGAAATTGAAAGTCAGGTTTCAGGAAGAATAGGAAATGGATGAAGTCCGAGGTTTCTATCCAACCAGGAGAGGAAGATAGAGTCTGGGGCTAAACACAGTAAGCCCGAGGCTAATTATATTTTTTAAATTTAAATTTATTATTTATTAACATTTTTTCTTTTTAAATTTTTCATTCCAAATTCTCTTTTTTCCTCCTTTCACTCAATCTGAGAAGGTGATATCAATTGATAAGTGATTGAAGTGAATTGAAGGTGATAGCAAAGTGATATCAATTATACATGTGAAATCACACAAAATATATTTCCATAGTAGCCACTTTTTTTGTTAAATCAAGAAAAATAAAGAAAATAGAAAAGTATTATTCAATTTGTTCTCTTTCTGAAGGTAAAAAGCATTTTTTCATTATAGATCCTTTGAATTATTATAATCAGAGTAGTCAAATATTTTAAAGTTGATCATCATTATAACATGTACATAATGATCTTCTGGTTCTCCTAATTTGTTTTTTTACAAGCCCCTTGTCATTTTTAAAAATAACACAATAGTACTCCATCACAATTATATGCCACAACTTGTTCAGCCATTCATGAATTAAAGGGGATTCTTTTGATTTCCAATTTTTTGCCACTACAAAAAGAGCTTCTATAAATATTTTTTATCCAAATAGATTTTTAAAAATTTTCTTTGATTTTTTTTGGATACAGTTAATCACTATTATTACTGGGTCAAAAGGTATATATACACAGCTCTCTTTTGCTTTATTTTTATTTTATAGCCATTTGGATGTAGATGGTTGGACCAGTTCATTAATATACTATATTTCCCTCATCTCCTCCAGCATTTGTTATTTCTGATGGATGTGACGTGGTACCTTAAAGTTGTTTCCATTTGAATTTCTCTGATCAATAGTGAATGACAACATTTTTTTATGTGATTGTAGATAGTTTTCATTTTTCTTCTGAAAACTGCCTGCTCATAATCTTTGACCACTTATCAATTGAGGAATGCCTCTAATTTTTATAAATTTGACTCAGTTCTATATTTAATATGTATTTGAGAAGTGAGGCCTTTATCAGAGAAACTTGCCATAATTTTTTTGATATCACTTCACTGTCCATATGATACCTTTTGGTATAATGTAGTTTTCCTGACTATCTCTTTTAATTATGTCTATTTTTACTTTTGCTTTGTTTGAGCTCATGATTACTACTTGTCTTCTTTATGTCAACTGAAGCATATTAGATCCTGCTGTTGTCTTTCTATTTCAAATGTCTCTAGTAAAAAATTTATTATTGATTCTAATCTCTAAACGATTCTGTTATCTGCTTCCATTTTTGTGGGTAAGCTCATCTCATTCACCTTTACAGTGATGATTATCATGTATTTCCCTCCATTTGATTTTCTTCTGTTTCTTTCTCTCTTTCTTTTTTTGTCCTTTTCTTCCTCCAAGATCTGTTTAACTTTTAAACACTGCCTTCTTTACTCTGCCGTCCCTTTTATCATCCCTTCTCCTTTTCTCTTATACTTTTTCCCACTTATTTGTTTTTGATAAGAGAGATTTCTATACACAGCTGCATATGAATATGTATTATTCTTCCCTTCCCACTTCCCCCCTTTCCCCTTCTTCCCTCCTGTGATTATCACAGGACAATCTATTCCCTTTATCTTTATAGAGGTGGATAATGGAGGCAGCCTTGAACTCCTGGGGCATAACTTCCTCTTGCCATACAAAGTGGAAAATTTCAGTCAGCTTTTATATGAGCAATGGACATCCCACCTTGGAAATCTCAGCTGGAATAGAGTCAGCAGCAGGTGTTTTGCCACCGAAAAGTAAACTAATGTCATTCAAAACCTCTTCTTCAGTTGGAACTTCAGCTAGGGAGTGAATGATTTCAACTTGAGGTAATTAATGGCTTCAGCATTGATTAATGATGATCTAATGAGAACACTATGGAATTAACTGTTCAGCTCTTCTCTCTAGGGCCATGTCCTTATTACTAATCAGTGTGGCACTTTCAATACTGAGTAGTTAAGATGCACGGTAGGTTTTTGACCCATAAATAGCCATTAATGCATCATAAAAATGCTTTGGATTCTTATCAGCATAAAGCTGAATTTTGTCTGCCTTCTTACCGAGGCAAGAATCTTGCTTCTCTCTAAGTTTCGATTGGACTTTACTTTTGATGAAATTGAATGTTACCTGCTGGGACACCTTGTGAAGTTCTCATTTTTCATTTAGCAACTTCTGGATTTCCCCATCATTTTCCTCAAACCATTTTTGATGTTTGCAAGTATTCTGACTCAGATGAGCAAATGCAGGGCTGTACACCAAATTTCTAAATTTCTGAAAGCTGCCCACTGCTTTTCTGTACACTTTTTTCATGTGTCTCTTTTTTGTGTTTTGTGGGTTCTAGCTCTGCCTTCCCCCTTTCTCCCAGTGAAAAGATATCAGGGAAGTTTTCTTTGATAATTTCTTGAAATATGGTGTCTAGTTCTCTGATCATGGCTTTCAGATAGTACAATAATTCTTTCTTTGTGAGCTTTTTCTTTTACTTTTATTACAAGCATATAATATCAATTGGCAAAACAATGAATACAAGCTTCATTTTCATAAAATCAAAACATTAAGCAGTATTTTAAAAAGCTAGCCAGCAAGAGTACAAAAATTATACAGCAACACAAATCACAAAAGCTAAACTTTCAAATGAAACAGAAATATAGTAAAATCAAAAGAAAGAGACTATGTTAGAGTTGTGTCTGGGGGAAAACGGTTCCAAGCTTTAAGCTTTTCATGCTATTGTTTCAGAGCTAATTCTGGGGATCTTTGAGGCTTCTAACTTGGTGAAATCCTGGGAGAAATATGATCACTGTTCTCCTGGTCTGTGCTCAGGTCTTTACCCAGAAAAAGCTCCTGGTCCCCTGCAGCCACAAGTAGCAGAACTCCTTTTTGCTTTGGAACTATAATCAGGGTTCTTGTTCAGTTATGACTGATGACCAGAGCTTCTCTCCATCCTGAAACTGTGATCCAGAACTATATATGGGCAAAAGGGTTGCCAGTCTAATCGAAAGGTCAACTGTTACCTGTTGTGAAAGGAGAGACCTACACACTCATGTCACAGACTTGTGCTGACTTCTTAAGTTTTCTCAGACTGCAAAAACGTCTCATCCCAACCTTTTGTTGGCTCCGTGACTCCAAAATTTGACTTGATGAATCATCTTAAAGTTGTTTGGAGGGGATTGTTGAGACAGTTCAGCTGGGTGGCTGTCCCTAACCCACCACCTAGGTTAAAGACCCAGGCCAGTTCTGATAGAGCTTAATTTTGCCTTTGGAGCCACTCTTGGATTAGGGGTGGAAGTGTACTTTATCCCCTTAAAGCTTCTGATCAACTGGTGATTATATAGTGATGGAAAAGAGCTACAACAGCAGGACAACAGCTGGTTAATAGTTATAACACCTCCTTCCCCCACCAATTAGATGGCATGCTGGTTTTTCCCTTAGCCTAGAGAATGAAGCATTTTATCAGCTGAAAAATCACTAGTTCTGAGTCAGAGGACCTTAAGCTCAAATTTTACTTCTGGTGCTTATCACCTCTATGAATAAGTCCTTTTTTTTTTTGTATTTTTATTAAATCTTTTTATTTTCAAAACATATGCATGGATACTTTTTCAACATTGACCCTTGGAAAATCTTGTGTTCCAAATTTTCCCTTCCTTTGCCTCATCCCCTCTCCTAGATGGCAAATTTAATATATGTTAAACATATTAAAATATATGTTAATCCAATATAGGTAAACATATCTATACAATTATCTTGCTTCACAAGAAAAATCAAATAAAAAAAATGAGAAAAAATAAAATACAAGCAAAGAACAACAAAAAAGTGAAAATACTAGATTGTGGTCTACATTCTGTTCCCACAATTCTCTCTCTGGGTGTGGAAGGCTCTCTTCATTATTGAACAAACAGATTTAGTTTGAATCATCTCACTGTTGAAGAGACACACATCCATCAGAATTGATCATCCTATAGTCTTGTTGTTGCCATGTATAATGATCTCCTGGTTCTGCTCATCTTACTGAGCATCAGTTCATGTAAGTATCTCCAGGCCTCTTTGAAATGATCCTGCTGGTCATTTATTTTTTTTTTATTATTATTTAATATTTTAAAATAATTTTTCAACATTGACCCTTGCAAAAACTTCTGTT
This sequence comes from Sminthopsis crassicaudata, assembly GCF_048593235.1. Classification (NCBI taxonomy): domain Eukaryota; kingdom Metazoa; phylum Chordata; class Mammalia; order Dasyuromorphia; family Dasyuridae; genus Sminthopsis; species Sminthopsis crassicaudata. The sequence continues at coordinate 432,573,947 of NC_133617.1, read as the reverse complement.
CCAACTTTTCCCTTCCCTCCCTGCCCCCCTCCCTTAGATGGCAGGTAGTCTTATATATGTTAAACATGTTAAAGTATATCTTAATTACAATATGTGTGTGCACATCCATATAGGTCTCTTGTTGCACAAGAAAAATCGAATTCAAAAAGGTAAAAATAACCTGGGAAGAAAAACAAAACTGCAAGAAATCCACATTCATTTCCCAGTGTTCTTTCCCTGGGTGTAGCTGGTTCTGTCCATCATTGATCAATTGGAACTGAATTGGATCTTCTCATTGTTGAAGATATCCACTTCCATCAGAATACATGCTCATACAGCGTTGTTGTTGAAGTGTATAATGATCTCCAGGTTCTGCTCATGATACTCAGCATCAGTTCATGTAAGTCTCTCCAGGCCTCTCTGAAATCATCCTGTTGGTCATTTATTACAGAACAATATTCTATAACACTCATATACCACAATTTATTCAGCCATTCTCCAACTGATGGGCATCCATTCAATTTCCAGTTTCTGGACACTACAAAGAGGGCTGCCACAAACAAACAAGTCCCTTTCCCTTTTTTAAGATCTCCTTGGGATATAAGCCCAGTAGTAGCACTGCTGGATCAAAGAGTATGCACAGTTTGATAACTCTTTGAGCATAGTTCCAAATTGCTCTCTAGAATGGTTGGATCTATTGTGAATGTTTTTAAACCTCTCTGGACCTCAGTTTCCTCCTCTATAAAATGAGATTGGTTTAGATGGCCCTTGAGGCTCAATCAACACTATCATTATCTAGCACCTACTATGTGCTAAATGTTGGGTAGACAAAAAGAGACAGAATACAGTTTCCGGTTTCAAGGAGCTTACTATTTAATGGAGGGAACAGCAAACAAAGAAATATATATAAAGTAAGCTATATACAAGATAAATAGGAAATTATTAACAGAGGGAAGGCACTAGAATTAAGGACTGGGAACCACTTTCCTATAGAATAGTGGTGGTGAAATGTCTGGCTCACAGTCTGTATAAAACCTGCAAAATCATTTGTTAAGGCAACCACAGGTGATGATGAGCTGAAAGCTGGTACAACTGTCTCCCCCTGCTTGAGTTCTCTAAGTTGGTAATTTTCTTCGGCCTGAGAATGATGTTATAAATATCTAAATGGCCCTTGGCAGTAAGGTTCCCCACACCTGCTGGGGAAGGTGGGATTTTAGTTGGGATTTAAGGGAAGCCAGGGAGGGATGTGGGTGGGGATGAGGAGGGAGAACATTTCTGGCTTGAAGTAGTCAGAGAAAACGCTGGCAGCTGAGAATTGGAGTGCCTTGCTTGGGGAACAGCCAAGATGCTGGATCAAAGAGTGCATGTCTGGGAGTCGGTATAATAAGACTGGAAAAATAGGAGGAAGCT